>NC_062526.1:8814001-9114001 GCF_022655615.1 Tachysurus fulvidraco
TTTAACCAGACTGCTTTAAAAGATGGAAAGTGTCTTGGACAATAGTAAGTTTCTCTTCCCAGCATGTTGCAGACCAGTTTAACATAATATCCTGGCTATCATATCATATCATTGTACAGCAATTTTTGCATCTAACAATGACAAATATGCACCAAATCCTTTTATTCTGCCGTAAATATTAGTATTTATGTTTGTTATAGGAGATTACAGGTAGTGGAGCGTTTAGTCTGGCTCAGATTGTAAAAATCTGAATAGGTTTGTTTGTTATCTCACAGCTGTGACATTGAACCCAAGTGCCTATTTACAGTCTCGCCTCTCTTTTAAGTTCTCATTCAACATTCATGTGTGTTCATTCACAACACTTACCTCACTAACAATATCCCCCTGTTATCTAATAGTGATTTATACCTTATCAGCATTTTCAGACTCCTTTTTTCAACGGCATGATATTTCCACACTCTTTGGGTATCTCTGAAAGGATAATGCTTACTGGATCTTTTTACTATGTGCTAGCAAAGTAGAGCTCTGGGTCTATACACTGTCTTACCTAATTGAACTTTTACAATGCCTGGGTTTGTGTACCAGGCTCAGATTGCCATGAGAAAGCTAGGAAAGCGCTGAGTGAAAACGTCCTGCAGCCTGGAGCAAGTTAATGGGACTGTTGGCTAATCATCAGTGATCTTGCTTTGATGAAAGTGTCTATCGACTTCCTGCAAGCTTTAAACGTGATTGAAGCGTATCAAATGGGTTTGAACAACTGCAAGCATGAAAGAGTCAGAATTCAAATGAAGAATTAACAAAGGGATAAACGAGCCACTTGACATCTGCAGACCTGGAGAAACTGTCCATAGTCTGCAGATTTATAAGTATTTTATTTTTTTTTAAATCAGTATGTGACTATCAGCAAGATGTCTAGGGTTAGTGTGTGTGGTAACGCCAGCATACCACTGTTCCTTCACCTGAGAGAGAGAGGAGGCGTGATTAAGTAGTATAAGGCTTGTCCGAAAACTAGACGATTTAACTCGCTTGATTTTGCAGAGTTACACACCACATTCAAAATCTTAGGTACAGCCTCGGGCCTTACAATAAGATGAAACTTACAGCTCAACTAATGCAGAATGTTTCATCAATGTGTTAGGACTTAAAACACTTAAAACGGTGTTTAAAGAAGCTCTTTAATCCCAACTGAAGAGGACACAGTGATTGGACACTTTTCATAGATAGACTGTATTTTACCATCCTGACTGATTCACTTGGGTCCTGAGGCTATGTGTAAGACAGCATTTTGCAGAACGATCATGACTTCAGCCTACTCATTTATAAATCATTAATCCTCATCCCACCCACCATGCGTGATTCACCAGGAGCGTCAGATGCTCCACCCACAGGGTATGGAGTAATGGATGTTGCAATATGAGCCTCCACACATTCGGGAGGGAAGTTTAGCATGTATGTGCTTTGTTTCCAACATCACAATAGGGTAAAAAAGATTCTCTAGAATCCCGTCTTTAAAAACGTATTAAAGAGTTTTGTCGGAAGTAGTTTTGAGTAAACGTTGAGTAAAAAGTGTTGAGTAAACAAGCTAATCTTGCATGTTTGCTAACGGGAAGCATGAAAAGCTTGGTGTTTGGAAATGCCTTGTCAGTCAAATTGCCTTTCTTTCACGGTATGTGATCCTAGGCCAAAGTTATTGACGGCATGGAGACAGGAGAAGGAGGTCTGGCTCGCAACACATTTGTCAAGCGAAATCAAATTGATGAGTAAATCAAACAGACGATAAGATAATGCATGCATCACCAGATAATAACATGTATGTATCACTAGTATACTTTATATTGATATGTTTAGAACTTCTGTTTACCTCCTTTTATAAGGTTTTAAACGTTTTAGATCTGCTGCTTTAAGACCATAATTGTTTGTATGTATCTTATCCAAAAGATTCATACGTTTTTCAGCCGGACAGCCGAATCATACAATATGCTTTCTATTCAGAATTCTCGGTCCTGATTGGTCAGAAAGTGTTGACACCTTTTTATGAGGGTTGTTCTAACTACAAGGCAAATCACAGGTTTATGTTAAGGTTCTTGTTCTGATAAAATGTTGTTTCTAAAGTAACTTGGATGACCGAGTTAAAAAAGTGTGTCGTTGTTGATAAGGTGATTTTTTTTCTTTGAGGAGACTTTTGTTTTTCTGGTTGATTGATGAAAAGAATCTCCAGAGTCAGCGCTTTGTCACAGTTTTTCTACCTGGTTTCTAGGTAGAGTTTTTTTTCCTCATGAACTGAAAGAGACAGGCATTTACATTTACAGCTATTACAACTGGCCCGACTTTATGTTTATAGCATTTGGCAGACATGCTTTTCCAAGGCAACTTCTAATCTAAACAATTGATGGTTAAGGGTCTTGCTCAAGGGCCCAGCAGTGGACACTCAGTAGACACCAAATTTGAACTCACAACCTTGCGATCAGTGATTCAACCTCTTAACCACTAAGCTACCATATTCCACCACCCCTTACCCCTAACAGATGATGTGTCACCAAAAATAGATAAATTGTAGACCATTTTGGGACAGTGATACGCTCTAAGAGGAAGGAAGCACTTCAGGACATGCTGTAGTTTGATCTTTGACCCATCTTTGATGGTTTTTATATAAAAACATGTCCAGTCCTGATTTTTTCCTCACTTGCTTGCTTGTTTCAGAGTTATTCTCATATCCATGTGCATTTTCAGAGGCCTCTGTCGAACTGTATTAATAGTTCACTAGCCATCCTCTCCCTGTAAATCCCTGTCAACTCGACATGCTGAATTCTTTCCCATTTTCCCATGGGTGAGTTTCATCTGTCATTGTTTGCATATTTGTGTCAAGATGAACCTAACAGTATCATTTTTTTTTTTTTGGCTTAAAGCAAATCCTTCAGGTTGAACATGTTCATAACCCTTCAAGGACATACTGAGTTAAGCTATTTTTATTTTCTATATGTAAGGGGTTTATTTCCGACTTGAGTAAGCGGTCCACCAAACTATTCTGGCTGCTTGCTAAAGGATTTTTTTGGATCTGTCTGAAGGAAGCGGTTGGAAGTGACGGAGGCGAGCGAGCACCGGACGCACCCATCTGGCCGCAAGCTCCCACACCTCCTGCTCCATTTTCTACAATTCGCTCAATATGAACACGTACTGTACATAGACATCAAATGAGCATAGTGTATTTGATCAGTCCAGTAATGATGAGTGCCAGTAAATTGTTCTTTGAAACATTATACTCTGGAACACACACGCGCACACACACACACACAAACATAGCACACATATACATTTCCCTGGAAGCCTTTATGTATTTGTTTGCAAGTGCAGACACAGTAGCTACAGATTGTTTACTGAGGCGTTCTCTCCATTGATGTGTTTTGCAGAGAATTTCCTTTAAGCACTTTCCCACATTTCCTTCTTCTTTCCCAACTTCTTGGATATTTTGTTTTGGTCTGCTGCAGAGGCGTGTGTCTTCTGTGGTATTCACGTCATGTGGAAATGTTTAAGAAGGCACATAAAAGCAATGAAGTTTTCATAAGCAGCCATTTTCTTGTATAGTCCCTAACCGGCTGGTATGGACAGAGCGCTAAAGCCTCCAGAAGTCTGTTTTCTCAAATATTATCACTTCACAAGCCGACGTTTTTTTTTTTTCTCAAATGACAACAGCCTATTCCACAGTTTCTGAAATGACCCCAACTGCTTGTATCCATAGGGAAGGTGCAGGTAACATGAGCCCTGAATGAGCTGTTTGATGGGGAAGAATGCAAAAATGTCCATTTTGGCCTCTCAGAACCACCCTGAGGCACTGCACAACAATGAGGAATCACTCAACACCGGGGCCCAAAGCGGGAGAGCATGTTTTAGTATTGGAGTGCATATTTTGGGTTTGTGACAGAAGGAACCACGAGTCCCTGGCAGAATGAGTCCCTGCATGTGAAAACCACACTGGAGGCTAATCGTCTACCCACTGAGGCCACAAGAGCCCTGCTCTTTTTAGAGCCGTCTTTAGTATGCAGGGCATTGCTCTGTCATGGAGCAGCTGGTTTAGAAAAGAGGTGGACTGGGTTTTGTTCGCAGAGCAAGAAAGGGCGTTAGCATGTCAGCAAAAGGGTCCAAGACACATAATATGAGCAGCATCCTGCCATTGTATAGAAAACAGAAATTAATCATTCAAGAATGAAGAAGGAATTTCTATGAATTAATCAGATATAATATCTTTGCAAGAAAGACCCTTTTAGCCTTGGGAAGTGCATGAAGACTCCAGTTGCACTCATTTTGCCAATAGAGTGTATGATTTATTGAATGTATGATTTATTGAATGTACATTTTTCACATTTCTACCAGTTGGTCGGATCAGTTTAGCTCATATTGTAAGTTAATGATAAACCAATTTTAAAAGCAATCAAAAGTTATTAGTTATTAGGTTAAATATATGTTCGATATAATACTACATAAGACTACAAAAAAATAATACTACATTAAAAAAAGACACGAGTAGAGAAACAACAGAGTTATTCACAGCATCTGCACTTTAACCCTCCTCCAGAAAGCTGGATCGCATGACCACCTACACAAAGCCCATGCTCATTATCATGGTGCTGACATTTTGCTGTTTAACATGTTTACAGTCATCATTCATTGGTCTCTGTTAGTGTCACTGCAGTTGAAAGTGACTAATTTGCTTATACGTTGGGAAACAGAATTGAGTGCATTCATTAGAATATAACACAAGCAGGTGCAAACAAAAATAATAAAAAAAAGCCTAGGCCTACTTACGATTGGTCAGAATGGTGGGAGTTTTTTTCCTAAAATGAAATTTTTATATTGGAATCTGTAGGCTGTTAGAATTTATGACTTAAATTGTGATGCTATCTGAGATTTTTAGAATTAAAGAATGCACCAAAATCAAATCAATAATTTTTTATACAGTTTATTTAGCTTGACGTTTCAATTTTTTTTTAAATCAAGCTGTAAGATAAAGGCACGTGTGTATGGTTGCAGCACTGGAAATGAATGCAGTGTTAGTTAGCCATTCTTCATGATGACCTAAATGCTCTGTGATATGACCTTTGCTTTTCCGTAGAACACAAGGACATCAGGATGTGAAGAATGATCTTATCTTATCTGACTGCACAGCTGATATGTTGGATACTGCCTAGTAAAGATAATTGCAACTGGTTCTTGAGAACTCACTTTGACAGATGCTGAGGTTTTTTGTTGTTTTTTTCCGTGGGAAAAAAAGTCTCTGTTCTTTCATACCACTGCCCAAAGGTAAACATTTTTTTTTTTTACTGGAGGAAGAGGAGGAAGAGAGGAAGCTGTTGAAATGACTGGATTGATTAATGGCTAGCTTCCTTCAGTCACAAACACAGCTCAAATATAGTGGACGGTTTTCTGAATCTGATCAGATGCCACTACTTCCCACTTCCCTGTTTCTGTAACAAAGACTACATGTTATCATACCTGCAAACACTGTTCAAAATGTCACTTCAAACTCAGGTGACAAGCTCGTCTCTGAAGTTCCTAATATGTTACGGTGTAACCCTTAAAAACACATACTCAGAAATGTATTGTTCAGTGCAGTACCCTGGTTTCAGACAAGCTCTGAGGAACATCATTTTTGCTGGATCACGTCTATGGTTGTCCATTGCTCTGTGCCCTAAACCCTTATGGAATAAAAACCATAATAATAATCATACGTAATTGAATAATAATCATACATAATTCAAAGCATTTGTGTGTATTTGCGGAGTTGGATCCCAAAATCTACGGCCACGACAGTTTACAGATACGAGATTTTGCGTGTTTGTTCAAATACAACTCCAAAATGCACGACTGTTTTCAAAACACCTCTTTTTTCACACACGAAAACAGTGTGCGAAACGACTGTCAAAAATATGTCATCACGTTCACAGGCATTACTATCCGAGGGAAGATGAATCGATTCCACGAAGTGCGCATGCGGCCCCTCCGTCTTTTAAACCACTGGCGCCGAAATGTAAACTGTCACAGTCGTACATTTTGGAGTTGTATTTGAACAAACACGCAAAATCTCGTATCTGTAAACTGTCGTGGCCGTAGATTTTGGGATCCAACTCCGCAAAATTTAAATTTACATACAAATGCTTTGAATTGCGTACGATTATTATTGACAGTGTTTTTATTCCATAAATCCTGTGGGAAAGGTTCCAGGCTCGGCACGATATACAAGGTTTCAAAAGTTTGATGGACTTTTTTAAACACTTTTTTAAAAGATCAGTCAGTCCTGTTTTGCTGAGCCAGTCCAGTTTCGCTCTCATCAGCAAGGATTTTCCACCCACAGACTTGCCACTTCACTGGACGTTTTCCCCCCACACCATCCCGAGTAAACTCTACAGACTGCTGAAAGTGAAAGATCAGATCATTTTGTGTAATGCTCAATCTAGTTCACCTGGAACCAACATCCATGCCGTTGTCAAAGTCACTGAGATCACGCATTTTCTCCAGTCTACAGTGATTGATTTGACCATTAAATACACAAAGCTCCTGGCTTGTGTCTGCACTGTATATGTACTGATGTTACATGATTGGCTTACTGGGTAATTGGATGAATATGCAAGTGTACAGGTGATCCTGTTTGTCCCATGTGGTGAAAAAGGAATGCTCCGGTGTTCGTCATCTTTAAGTAAACACCTCACCAGAAGTAATAGTGGAAGCTAAAACAGAATTCTTTGCTTTAATCCTTCTATTCTTTAATCATTAATCATGTTAAACTTCGTGGGTAATATTAAAGAGACTCAGCCATCACTTGCATGCCATCGCCTGAAGCAGGAAGTGATTCATGTGCTGTGTGTTTCTTCCATACAAGGATATGCTTAATCTTGTGTCCTGATCTAACATGAATGCTTTTACGGTCTACTTCACAGCGCTCGACTTGTTGGTTTGCTCTAGTTGGGTGGGGGTGGGGTGGGGGGTGGGCTTTTTGGGGGGGGGGAGTGGGGGGAGTGGGGGGGGGGGGGTCCAGGCTGTTTGGTGAAGTGATCATGATTTGTGCAGTTTGTGACTTGGAAGCTGCAGGTGGAAACTGATAAAGCCGACTAGTTAAACATTCTACAAGTGATGGTTATATGATAATGAATTTGAAAACCTCTCGTGTTCCTATTTAACACAATTTCCACATTCTCTTACATGCCATTACTCTGTAGTGTCATTCAACCAGGCTGTACAACAAAAGCATGCTGTTGCTGACACACTAATGTGGTCATCTCTGAAAGAGGGAATGTCCACCGCTGCCATGGACTGGTGGTCTACATCATTGGTGGACATTGTCTAAACCGTTCCATGTCCTGACTCCATAATGCTATGATGGGATGACTATTCAAAAACCTCAATCTTTGCATTTTTTTAAACATCCATAAAATATCTAAATCAGCTGTATAACCTGTCTAGAACCTGAGTGTGACCTTTGGCCTTTGCTGTTTCTTTAGCAATACGTTACATTGACTTTAGATGCTAAAAATTGCAATGACTCAAATCCTCATGTGTCACATGCTTATCTTCCTAAGCCATCGTATTTCTTTCCTAGTGAGAAAATATAATACCTCCTCTTTTTGGCTGTTTGTATTTAGCCAGCTGGGATACAGCGCCGTTACTCAGCATCATGCGGCCTGCCGGGTTTGACCAGGATCAATATTTGTTTTATCCTGAATAGTGAGAAATTAAGAACTGCCATTTATTCTGTTCTGCTGACTCCAGGTTTGTCAGTAGAGTCAAAGCTGCAGGGGGTAGATTTATGTCACAGTCTGAATAATGTCTCCTATTTGTTGACATGATTTGCTAATGTTTATAATCTCGACCCCCCTAAAGTCTTCTTTTATAATTACTGATTAAATAGAATACTTAAATTCTCAAATTAACTGGGAAGTTAATTGTGTCTATGAAGATTCATCTAACTTAAAATACAACTGAATATAAAATAAAATTTGTGAAAGGAAATAGTCAAATGAACTCATTTCCATTGTTATAACTTGGCTTATGTTTAGTATTGTAGTTGTTTTGCCTGTTATATTTATTATTTGATGCATTAACTGCTGAGAATATGATACAAATCATGTATTAAAATCAGGCAAGAATGCAAGCAAGGTTTCTGACTTTACTGATGTTAATGATGAGTAAAGAAACAAGCTTTCTTTCAGTTATACAGCTACTTATCAAATGAAAGGGAAATAAAAACAGCATGAAGTGACTTAGTAAAGCGTTGGGCTACTTTGATGATGAGGTGACATCACATCTGTACTCTTCCACAGGCATTTCATTAGGTTGAGACCTGGTGAAGTACATATTATATTATTTCATCATTTTGATCCTCATCACTTGGAAGAACTTTGTATTCGTGTACAGTATTGTTTCCCTCTAAGCGAACAAATAGACCCAGACCAGACCTGCAAAATTTCACATGTCTTTCCTATGATTTGTTAACTGTCTGAGTGGCAGGAGGGCTTTTTGCCATTTCCAAATGTTCTACTCATGCTTATTAGAGATGTTTAGAAATATTTAATGCTGTTCGAGACAGTATAGCATTGTATGTAGATTATAGTCTCTACACAAACCACTGGAGAGTTTAAATCCCAGGCTTACCAGAAATTTGCCATAGTCTTAGAATCGTTCTTACACCATATCGCTTTCTCTTGAGCCTGTTTACTTTGACTGTTGATTGGCTTTACTTTACTAGAAACCTGGCAACATTCTCACTTGATTGTTATACTGCTTTAGAGTTTATTCTTTAAAAAAGAACACAAATTCCTTGGCATATAATCCTAGACTAAAAAAAAACTTTTTTAATAAGGAGACCCATGTTTTTTGACCTGTGTCTTTGAAAATCTTATTAAGTAATCAGTATTATTATTATTTATTATTTCAGTGATAAAATATTGAAACTACTGATGGATGGACAAGATTTGATGCAGGACTTTGACAGAATGAACCTCTGTGTGTTTTTAGAGCAGCCTGAATTGAATGGACTCCTTGATTTTGCTTTGAGCAGTGTATCGCCTCTGGGCTTCAAGCCAGTGTCATTACATCACCTTGCACAACGTCTCTCTCTCTCTCTCTCTCTCTCTCTCTCTCTCTTTCTCTTTCTCTTTCTCTTTCTTTTTTGCTACAAAGCGTTTATTCATTAGTTCTCATCTTTATTTCCTAGATGCTTTCCTGATATAGAGAAGGATTGTAATTATTCTAATACATTTTCCATAGTGAACCTCTATATTGTAGCTCAGCGGTTCTTAATAGTGTTTGTGACGCAGTATGTCATCTGTTACTATATTCATCATTGCGTGCTTGAGGGTTTATTAGTCTGTTTGACCGGTCACATGAAAAACAAGCAGGCTTAGAAATAATGTTTCCAGACTAATAAACCAAATATGTTCCAATACACAACCAAATATTCTTGTATGCATATTTGAATAGTAAATATGTATAAATATTGAAAGTTGGTTTATGTAAATGAATGAATCTGGGTTGTGGGGGTTTGTGTTTGAGTTTGAGTTTATTTGACTGGAAAAAAGTTTCTCATGTGTTAAGTAATTTGTCCAGAAATAAAAATGACTAATACTAAACCCCGGTTAACTCCTTACATTTGAGGTAAATTATTCCTGGCCAAACATATGATGGTGTATGAATGAGGCAGTAGACACTTTTTCTGACCTGACTCATAGATTCATCACATGTTCTGTGTGTCTGGTCTGGTGATTTTGCACCTGGTCTCCTTCATGTCATGTTGAAAGCGATCTGAGGTCTTTGTTTTTCTACTCGAATGATGTCATACTCTGTCACAGCGCTTACTTAATATAGACAGGTGTTGAGTTTGTGAAATCACAGTCTGCTCCTGTCTGTGCATGAATGCGTTTGGTGAAAGAGGGTCAAAGACCTTATTAACGATTTATCATATTGAGACTGGAGTCGTGTACATTGCTCTTGTGCTATGCTTGTCATAGTGTTTAGAGCACTTTTGTGCTTAAATATACAAGTATTGTATCACACTGTGTCATTCCGTGCGTAGTCCGCTAAAAACAGTCATCAGTTTTCTTTCCATTAAGGGAGAAAAATGATCACAATGGGTTCATAAAGCAGTAAATATACAATTATACAAATTGTATACCTGATGGCTGTTGAATTCGTGATTCTCATTGACCAGTAGGTGTCGATTAATTTTCTCAAACAGACATTTCACTGACAAACCATTTTTTTAATATTACTGCACTTATTTAACATATCATGCGTGGAGCGTGGAGCTATTAAGTTAACATTTATAGACGTTCCAAAGTTTTGAGCAGGTCAGGTAAAGCTTTTCCTTTACATTTTATGCCAAAGACAAAATTTGCAGTATTAACTTCAAGAGAGAGACAGACCTTTTATAGCTGCTTTAATGTAAGCAAGAACAAGAACTAATTTGTTTTTTTAGATGAACCACAACAATAAATGTAACTGTAAATGGTTCAAATTGTTATGGCTTTTGTTAATACATTTTATAACAAATTCAGGGGACAATACTATAGGATGTGCCATTATAGGACCGTGTTTAAGTGTGAGGGTGGTGATTTATCTTTATTGCAACATGCCCGGTCATGCTTTATTCCTTAATTATAAAATTCAGCCTTTAATTTCTCTTATTTATTAATAGCTGACACTTCTCCATGCTTGTTGTGTGTTGCTTTCTTCCAGCTGTTTTATACCTCTATCCTTGTAAGGTAACACAACTAAAACACAAGCACTCAGCGATTTACTTCATTCTTCATGTGGTTTGCTGTGGGTTTGATCTCTCTGTGCAAGAAAGAGTATCCCAGCTTCTTTAAGTGATTACAGACCAGGTTAAAATGTCCACATGGGGGAGATATTGCACAGTCTATTGGTCTACATAAGCATGTCACCCAGAACTGAGTATCTCTTAAGTTGCAGACATTTAAATGGTTTTGTAAAATTTGTTGCCGTTCCCAAGTGGTTAGTTATTGCTTGTGCTAATCATCTAAAGAGTAAGTGAACATATTTCCAGGTCTCATAGTGTAATTCTTTATATTTAGTGTCAGTGTTGCTTTTTTAGAGAATTGTGTGAAATGCTTTTCAGTATATGCTAAATGTTCTGAAATAACACTCTTATGATATCATTTTGCTTTAGAATAAAGTTTTCAGACAACTTTTACACTAACTTTGAGTTTCTGTGGGTTTATAACCATATACATAATAGAAATGTTTATATAAATGTCCATGGTTTGTATCTGTGTATTTGGATATGTGTCACATATATGTCAGAGTGATCTAGAGTGTTTTAAATGCTTTGGATTAAATGCTGTATCCTGGCAAGGTGCTTTGAACATTAAGTTGAGAGAAGACAGGTCAGCAGCCAGATCATATGAACTGCAGCTGACTGGGAGTTGGAGAGTCTCCAAAGGAAGCAGGAGAGAAAGAGAGTGTGAAAGTGGCTGTGCGGTGGAAGTCAGCCATTAAGCTCTTCACAGCCAAGAACGGAGATGTGCATGCTTAAAGATTAAATAAATAACGGCACTTATAAAGTTCTTTATGAACTGGACCGGATTAGCCTTCACGTCATGCTAAGTTAATGTTACACAAGTTGGGTTCAATGGGAACGGACTCTGTGTTTGTGGAGCAAGACATCTGCTGACTGTACATCATCCTGCACTCTTGCATCTCTCAACACTGATGAATTTTGAATCATCAGCGGCTGAATTTCGACATTATTTTGATTCTCATTCCTACAGGACTAAACATTGATGTCATAAGATGAAGCAGGTGTCTCTGGTGCTTAAATGATACCCCTCTTCTCTCTCTCTCTCTCTGTCTCTCTCTAGTTATGCCTCTAATCTTTTGAAGTGTGTGTGCTGTGTATCTATCCAGCCGTTTTTCTATCTTGTGGCTGGGACTTGGTTTACAGCTGGGGGTGTAGCAGCAGAGGACCTTTGTAGTGGTTAGGGGCCTTGCTGAGGCCACAGCCCATCTGTTTGCTCTGCAGATGTGTACTAAATGAGCAGCAGTCCCAGGAACACTGAACACAACATGATTATTGGCTATGTGAAGACACAGTGTTATAGTTTACTCTTTAAACTACCCTCTATGTTCAGTAATTTACGGATCTTTAACACTCACAAAGGAAAAATAATCTTTTGTCCATTTGTTTCTGGTTAAGAATTTTTTTTATATTGTACCAAATTACCATCAAGTGTTGTCTTTGAATTATTCCTTCTCTATGGAATTTTCTTGCCCCACCCTCAATTTCTTTCTCATGCCACCTACTGTAAGCAGTTTGGACTTTTATCAGCTTTCTAAACTATTCCCTCCCTCCTGATTAGTGAAAGGAAATGCTCCCCCATATATACGCTACATCCGCTCAGAAACAATGGCCTGCCATGCAGTGTTAATGGACCCTAAAGCAGCTAGTAAGAGGCTGACAAGAAGAACATGAAGTTCTTGAGATGACCCCGGTTGCTCGGTCTTATCTGACGCACTGCTATCCTGTTATGCAACCTTACTAGCATGGTGGAAAACAGAATGGATTAGCTTATTGGTAGTGGAAATACTTGGCTGGCAGTCAACCAAAAGCTCTGATTCACAACAAGGATATTTTTCAAGTGTGCGTCATGTTCTGTAACTTCCATACTGGCAGCCGGACAAGACAACACAGCGACTCTAAGTAGCTCGTTTGTCCTGAAGGATGCAGACTAAGTTACGACAAGCCGCATCGCAATGGGAGGCCCTGCTCTCATACCCTTCAATTTGGATAATGGCTGTTTTGCACTGCATTCACAAGGGTTATTTTGGACACTGTGTAGTGTTTTAAGGAGGTCTAAATTTGTATTCAGGCATGATGGTGTGTCATATTGACAGTAGAGATTGCATTGTGCTGCATATATCCTACAAACACTAGTCATAATTCTTTAGTTCAATTGATAATGGAGAGAATCAGGGCATTTTTTTTAACTTATTTTTTTTTCACAGCCCATTAAGATTTCATTTTCTTGCATAATAGTATCGGCCCTTTCTGGACCCAGCTCTCTGTTTTGGATGGAAGGATTTTTGTTGTGCATTGCAATGATTCTTGTCTTGTAATATTATAACCTCTGTGCATGTCCTCGCAGAAAAGGAATGCTGAACATAATTCACTGTCCCAGGTGGTTGATTAGGTTTCACTGATGAACACAGCAGTCGAGACCCTGCGTCTGCTTTCACAATTCGAGAATACCACTCTCCTGGGGTCCTTCTTTTCTGGGCTATTTTTCTTTCCATCTCCCAAAGCATTCTAGAGAATAATAAATCTCCCATTGGGGTTCCCAGTGTGGTGTATTGCACAAGGCAGTTACAAATCTAGTGTGGGAAGAACACCGTGCTGGAGTTTCTTAGTTTCAACACCAAGCCTATCGTGTAAGAAAACATCACTTTTTACAGGAATTTTATCATAAATGCTGAAACAATGTGAATCACCTTGGATGAGCTACCAAAAACTGAATGTGTCCATGTGCACAGTTTGTCCCAAACATCTGTTAAAGTAATAACTCCCATTTATCATTTTGATGAGAAGAATGAATTTTGCAGCTGATGATTTGTAGATTTGTTTTTGTTTTTATCCTCAACCTTTCTGGTCCAGCCTGATACTCGAAAACCAACAGTTAATGTATGCATTTTATTTTTGGTGGCCCTGTTTCTAACACATTTACGCCTGATGTTTAACCTTTTGCAGTCTTTACCACCTGGTTCAGGTGTGTTGGTGGAGAGCTGGAATGTAATATAAATGTGGACAGGCTTGTGGTCTCTCAGGAACAGATCAATAACCTCTGAGATCATGCACTTGAAGTGAACTCCAGAGAGCTTGACCGAGTTATGTTTGCTATCAATAAATCATGGGAAATTAAAGATTGATACGTGTATTTTGTTGTGTCTGCCAGTTTCATTAAAAATGCATGTGTATCAGCTTTGCAAAATATGATTTTTATTACAGCTCAGTACTATTACTGATCACTACTTTGTGACCATTTGTGATTTGCATTTTGGCGTCTGGTTGCATTTTGGCGTCGTCTATGTTTCAGTTATTATTGGAATGCTAAATCTACCCACCTTTTGATAAAGTTGATCGTTAATTAGAATAGGGCCATAGTAGATATTGTGATCATGATATATGCGGAAAAACTGGTGAGACAGTGGGACATTGGACAGAAGGCCTGCATTGAGATGACCACAATGACAGCAGAAAAGCGATGAAACCTGATTGGTCTGAATATTTGATTTGCATATGGTTTCTGTGCTGTCACTATTAAAAAGGCCTGTATTGCGAATGCTATTATCCAATGACATATGTTGCAGCCCTGGATAAATACTGCGAGACCTGGCACTGTAGTGTTGTCTGGTGAGACAGATGGTGTCTTTGTCTCTTCTGGTTTTACCGCCCGGGCTGCACAGTGTCGTTAGTGCATCAGTGGGGTTTCCTCTTAGCTTATGGAGAATTTTACATAATAAGCCAGGTTTTTGGGGATGGTATGGGGGATAATAGAACCTCAAACACAAGTCTTTCAGGGTTTGAGTCCTTACAGGTTCACCCAGTGCATTGTTTCAGTGTTGCAGTGTGTAGAGCAGAGGTTCTTAAAATGCAATTCAACTCTCCAGACATTAGGCATCAAACACTGATCAGCAGTTCTGAGTTTTCTATTTATGTACCTTACACTTTAGTGACACTGTCCTTAAACTCATGCTGACTTTATTTGTAGACCTTGTTTTGAGTATTTGAGGTTTGGAAGAAACCCAAGTTAAGCGAACACTAAAATGGGCTATTTAATGATTCCCACCCTTGTAACAAAAATAAAAAAAATGACATACCCCACCATCATCCGATCCCAATTTGAGAAATATGGTGTTTTTTTTTTTTAAGCCTTATGATTACAGCAAAGAAACTTGATATACATTATTATTAAACATATATTATTGTTAACATTATTAACCCTTGTTTGTTTAAGGGATTCCTTGGATATACATCAGGAACCCCTGAGGTGGTTTTAGAGAGTAGCTGTAATATGGCTAGGGGGCATTTATTTCTCATTTGTGTCTAATCTTGATGTATATAGACGCTCTTGTACTATATAATGTATGTCTAAGTGATTGCCTGGGATTCGGTGTTTGTACTGGGTTGTGTATTGTCTGAGGTCTGTGGTGGTCTTGTCCTCGTGGTGAAGTTGAGTGTGTGTGAATTGGAGGCGGGCTCGTGTGTGTGTGTATATGTGTGTGTGTGTGGGTGCGCGCGTGTGTGTGTGACAGAGGCGAGTTCATGGCCCTAGTGTACAGAGAACAGCTCTCTCAGAACACGGAGCAATAAAAGCGATACCGGGAGTGACAGCCTGTATTTGTGGATTTTTTGCGTCTTTAAGTGTGAAGCGCGCTGAAGACCTCAACAAGTTTGTCTCACAGAAAACCGACCGGAAACTGGACACTTATTGTTTTTTTGTTGTTGTTTTTTGTTTGTTTGTTTAAGCGCGCGCGATTTTAATATTTCATTTAACGGGACTTTTGGTTTGAGAAGTGATTCACTGAATGAGCAATGTTCAGCATGGCTCTAGATTTAATCACTCAACATCGCTGAGGAGGTGGAGACGGGAAACCTATAAAAACCTGAAGAAATCTGACTTTGAATAATCAGAGAAATTGGACATGGAGGAGAAACTGCGCATTTTGGAGGATCTGAACATGCTGTACATCCGACAAATTGCCCTCAGTTTGCAGGTAAAGGCGCTTACTTTATTCTCTCTCTCTCTCTCTCTCTCTCTCTCTCTCTCTCTCTCTCTCTCTCTCTCTCTCTCTCTCTCTCTCACACACACACACACACACACACACACACACACACACACACACACACACACACACACACACACACAGCGCCACTTTGGGGGAAAAGTCTGTGAGAGATTTACACTGTCCTGTAGTGAGTTCACTTGTGATCCCAAATCACTGGGTGTGAGAGCTGTTTACTGGGTGTGAGAGCTGATGTGGTGTAGTTTGTGCTGCTGAAAAAGAGACAGAATGCAAGCTTTGATGGGTTTGTTTTCATTTTAGTGGATTTTTGTTGTTATAAACCATTCTCAACACATCCAATATGACTTATACATGATTATACACACCTACGGATATATTATATATATTGCCAAACATACCCACACGTTATCGAATAAAATACAAAACAAAACTTAGAATAAACAAAGAATAAAACCGGTCTGATTATTTTGTTTTGTTGAGCTATACATCTTTTTTTTAATAAGATTTTCATAATTCATATCTTCTACCCATCATATTCTATAACCTGCAGCAGAATAATGTTCGGTATCTGTTCGCCTCACAGGGCTTTAGGGTAAAGGGTATACTATTGCCTTCCCACCTCTTTTTTTCACAGCCCATGCTGAGATCACACTTTACAGCACTCTGATGTTTCCCTACAGCCTGTTCTTCACAATAAGCAGCCAGGTGGCCATCTCACTGTCTACACACACACACACACATGCAACAGGACCATACATCTGTCTCACAGCAAAAATGTCTTTCCTAAATTAGAAAAAGGACATCAGTATGTCAGTGCTGACGTAGAGACCTGGCGCTGCAGCTATATTTCTTTCTCATGCTCATTTAATTCACTGCAGGCTATCAGGATTCTTTTTGTTATATTATTGAAGTTAATAAGCTCTGATTCATTTATGATTTATGCTTGAAAAAAAGAAAAGTTTTTAATTTCCCTGTCCAAGGATTAAGAACGAAGCCAGTCAATATTTCTCAGTTTTCATTTAAAGTCAGGAGAGTTTAATAAATTCATCCCACATGCCACTCCTCCCACACTTGACATCTCTTTGTATAAGCTTGTTGTGTAAAATCCTGGAAGAATGGGTTGCTCATAGTTTAACTGGAATCCTTGGAAGTGATTAAAATATGTTTTAAATAAAGCATTTCTCCCCAGTCTCAGGGTTTAAAATTCTGATTAACTCTCTTTTTTAATGTTTGCTGTTGTGCATTTTTTTGTTAGATAGCCTAAAGGCCAGTGTATGTAAGGCAATTTTCTCTTTTCCATGATGACAGAATGGTACCTTGAATGATTCAGGAAGTTAGCCTTACTGTCCCAGCTGATCTGTGTTTGAACAAGTCTTATGTTTTATGAACAACCTTATTTACTACAACAGATTTCTATAACCCTCTGTCTCCCAAAGAATGCTTCATTGTTATCAACAGCCTTTTGTTGCTTGAATGCCACAACTCCTACCCTGCTACATTGGGTGAGGAGACAGGAAGTGGTTGAAAAGGTTGTAATAGTGCTTGGCTGGTATGATGTTATTCTCTACTTCACATATACATCAAGTACATATGCATTAATGTTCGGTTATGTCCGTTCTTAAAAAGAGCTTAAGTAGGTTTGACGTGATTGTCCTTGACCGGTACATACTGTAGGCATGAAGTAATAAATTATTAGTGTTTATTTTGTGTTGATCATATTCTACTTCTAGAGTGTTCAAAACCAGGAAGTCTACAGCATTTCCATAGATTTCTCCTAGAGGAAACACACATCCTGTCACCATTCTCGTTGGCACCAGTGAATATTGTGAAGATGTCATCCATAAATTTTAATTTGCACATTCGTTCAGATACAATACTGAGAATTTTACAGACATTACATGTAGTGACATGTGCATTAAAGCATTTTTTAGGATGAACGCTTAGATAAAGTTTTTCCATTTGTCATATTTTTGCCATTTTGGCATGGATCATTGGCTCTAGGATACAGGGATTGCTTTATAAACATAGACAAAATATTTACCTGGAATTTGCAATGAGAGAGACTTCTCTGTGTGTGTCCAATTCCACAAGTCTCCGAGCCCTTGAGTCTTCTGGAAAGTTTCTGCTGTGTTGCCTCGTAATGATAAAAACAATCAGCTATTTCTTTTTTAAAGCTCTGAATTAAAGAAAGTAACCTGAAAAGGTTCAGAAAGGCCTGATTGATAAGAATGGGCTTGTCAGCAAAGGACTTGGTGCAAGTCGAGGTCAGAAGTTGAATTGTATGGGCATGAGAAGACCAAAACTCTCATGGAGCATGGAATAATGGAGTATCTGTTTGCTCCAGATAACTGCATTATTACTTTGTTTTTATGTTGAGTAGTAATTGAATGGATCTGATTTAAAAGAGTAAGTACCCGTTGTTCATTCAGCATGCTAATGATATGAGTTAAGTCACATGAATCGAAACCTGCTTTGACAAACAATGGTGAATTGCTCCATAAGAATATCACTGTGAGACACCAACCACCAGCTATTCAATAAGACTCTTTAGCAAAGCTTACTGTTTTTTTAAGACTCTTAAGTACAAAGGTCATTATAGACATGCAAAGGTCATTCAATCTCATGTTTATCTTTAGCAAAATGTAAACAGGCTCTGTGGTCACTTTGCATCCAAGAAGTCCACAGGAAATTATTCTCCATCTTCACACCGATGAAAATAGTATATTAATTACCAGCTTTGTTTGTTTGGGCTTTGGTCTATCCAGTTTGACGTCTTGTTTACTGGTTTGCCATGTCTGTGTGACTGCTTCTTAGTGACTGAGTCGACTTGCTGTGTGCTCCTGGCACATCTTGCTTGTTCGAAGGAGCGTCAGGCATGGGCTGCTGGAGAAAGGAGGCATTGTGTTCAATCACCCACGCCCCTTCTTAGCCTTCTGTGCCTCTGGCCAGTGCACTGGCATGATCAGAGTACAGACTGAAAGGACAGCCTGTGCTAAGGAACCAACCAACCTAAACTCAAGCCAAGCTTCCTTCGAAAAACACCACCCTGGAGCCAGGGTGTTTGAAAACACATCGCTCCCTCCGTCTGGCCCCTACCCAAACCTGGCACAACCAGATCAATCTGCCATACTCTCACCAGTAGATCTTATTTAGGGCAGAGTCCACTGACTATAAGGGAAAGCTAATGAATTTCATGGCAGTTTAAAATTTACAGGTTATCTCAAGGTCTTACAAGTTTCCTGTCTCACTGAAGTAGCACCTTTATCCAAAGTCAATTTATTACAGCTTCCAGGTCTGATCAGCCTTATACATACCACAAAATGCAAACATCATGAAATATGGGCATGTCAAAACCTGTCACAAATCAACCCTCTGAAAATACTGCAGCTTGGTGTTACAATACATTCAAGGGTTATATTTCTTACCATTTGTGGAAGCATAAGTCTAGTCATGTAGGTGCTGTAATAGTGTTAACAGATGTTTTGTACATGTTATTTCCTGACTGTGCAAATGGCGTATTTGTTTTGTTTGTTTGTTTGTTTGTTTGTTTATTATGACTATATCTAGACAAGCGTTAAAATTTTGTACTAAGCAATATGCTGTGGCTGGACGTACACTGAGATAACCTACCCATCTCTAGACTTGTTGTTTCTTTACCATTCAGCAGGGCCATTGAATTGTGTCTTGCTGTAGAACTTCGACAAAGCAGCAGGAGTGTTTTCTTTACACCAGCCTAACAGATTTCCTCACCTCAGACTCTCGAGTGGAGGGGTGGTGCTGGAATACGGGAATTCCAAGCAACTCTTGCAACACATGTGCTTTAGCATTGTCTACCTGTACCTCCAGATTGCTTCACAGAGAGAAGATGATTAGAGTGTGTGAGTCTTATGTTCTCACAGATAAGGAAGAGAAGCCTTCCTCAACCTCATGCTCCTTGTATTATGGGTCATGAATCTCATGGCCTGTCTGAATGCTCATTCTCAATTCATTTGTTTTCATGTGGTAGAATGGTAGTCTTCGCCGATAGGAAGGTTGTGACTTTGAACCCCAGCACAACAAAGTTGTCACTGCTGGGCCCTTGAGCAAGGCCCTTAAACTTCAGTTGTAAAAATGAAATAAACAAACTGAATAAGGGTATCTGAATTTTCCAGTGTACATATCATTGCCATGCCAAATTTCATGACCATATAATGGCTAAACTAATAATTTGTATTTAGACACAATCAGATTATAGACACAATGGACCTCAAGTGAATATAAATGAGTTGATTCGTATTATGTGGTGCTTTTAAAAAAAATCTGTAAGCTTCGACTGATGAGCATCAAATCATATAAGAAGCATGAGTTCCTGAAAATGTCATGTGCAAATTATTTCAGAGGTAACCCTTTTATTTATATTAATGATTTAAAAGAAAGCAACCCAAAAGAAATCAGACTATAATAAATAAGACTAAATCGCTGATGCTGTATATCAGGATAGAGAGAGAGTTAGCTCACACCAGCCAAACATTTTTAAATGATCTGTTCAGTACGATCTATGTGAACATTCATACACAATGTTAGTAAAAAATTTCTAATTGAAGCACAATATGGTTCTTATTTTGAGATTCATTAGAATGTTAGCTGGAATTGAATATCAATCAGTTTAATTTCTAACCATTTACAGATGTAGGAATGTATTTTCCTTCAGTCATGTATTTTTCTCACAACTGATCTTTCACAACTGTACTAGGCTATATTACTCTTTTTGCTCGACAGTGCGATCAGATTACACATCGCTCTCTTTATTAAAATGAAATTTATGTTCGTGTTTCAAAACCCCACTATTACCCAATAGTTCACTTTTCAACAGTGGAGCTGCAGGTCAGTGTGTTCTGACCTGCAGCTCAGTCTTCTTTTGGTACTTGCAAGATTGATGTGCTTCATCCAAGTGCTTAATGTCTTGCATTATCACTGAATGGTTCTGTTAGATTTATGGGCTTCTGTAGCGTAACTGCATTTCCCCACTAAGCTGCGTCAGCTTCTAGCTCCATTGATCCTGCTGCTACCAGGCTGGTAATGGTTCTAAGAGCAGGAAACCTTATGGAGGTTTCTGAAAAAGAACTTTTAAGATAAGATATACCTTTATTCGTCCCACAATGTGGAAATTTATCTGTTACAGCAGCAAAAATATATATAAAGAATAAAGACATAATATAATATACAGTATATACAAAAACAAAAAATGTATAAAAAGAGTAGTACACTGAAGACATATTGCACATAGGTAATATTACACATTTTTCAAAATTTGTTATTGCACATGTTAAACACACTTTGTTATTGTTTATTATGCAGTGAAACAGTAATAACAGTGTGTATTATGGTGACTGGTTCACTGGGAGCAGCTTTGATTGTAAAGTCTAATAGCAGCAGGGAGAAAAGAGCGTCTGTATCGCTCCTTCAGACACTTAGGATGTAACACTAATGTAAATTATTGTTATTTTAAACATGCTTCAAGGTATAGCTTATTTTCATTTCCACCTGGTAAAATCAATGGACTCACCTCTTGGTGTCATTTCGTTTCAAGGGTGGTCCCAGTTAAAGCTGGCTTGAATTTAGCTTTGAGTCTAAAGTGTATTAAATTGCATAGATTGCATCATGCTGTGAAGCCCTGTTGTTTAGGGTGACATAGGGGAATTTTAAGCATGCCCTTTGGTCTAGAGAAAGACCCTGCTGTGTGGCCAATAATGTGTGAGGTGTTAAAATAGTAGTTGAAATAAAAGCTTTAGTGTACACATAGTATGCAGGTAGTAATCATCCTTCACACAAGGCAGAATTCTAACAAAGGAATTTTTAATCTATGTTCAAAAATGTTTTAGAGATTTGGTATATTTAATGATATTTCTGATAGTATGCATTTTCTACAATAAAACAAATTTGCAAAAGATAAAGAGTAACAGCAGAGCAGTACAGCTGTATAATGAAAGACCTCAAATCTTTTTTAGCGTAGATCTAGAAAAGAATTATTTGTGTGTTTATTGCATCATTTCTTTGCTCTCATCTTGTTGATGCTGTTAAGAGTAGCATTTAACGCAAGATGTTAGAATAAAAAAAATTGATAAGGAGTTGGACAATATTATTCACTTTATAAATCTGTATACATAGAAAGAAACAACAGATCCTGGAAGAAACAATCATGGACATGCTGAGGACATGTGAAACTTCACACAGTAACCTATGCTCATGGTGTATCTGTAATAGAAAAATCAATATTCTGTTTAAAAACACTTTTATAGTACCCATTAGTTGATTGATTGAACAACACTGTTATTGGCTAATGGTTATGCTTTTGCTATTAGCTGTAAAGGCTGCTAAACGCACACATACTCAAGAGTTGCTTTATCACTGCAGAGGCTCTGTGAAGTAAAATGGGAAGTTCCACCTCACGAGAGGATGCTTTAATGCAATTATTAAGTAATTTAAAGAATTAACTTGGTTTCTGTTCCCAGCTGGTGATTTCTACATAATGCACTTGTGTAATCTACTGATTAGTCTTAACATTCCATGGCTACTTTATAAGTACTTAGCTTTGGATGACCTCATGGTCAATCATGACCCAGCTGATTAGCAGTGAAAATATATTTCCTGTTTGAAATATACCGAGATGGCAATAGATATAAAAAATACAAGCAGACCAAACATAGCAATTGTTAGGATTGTTTTGTGAAGCAAATACATCTGTGGAGCAAACATCTGATGCTTACATCAAGGAAGGAAGCGAGTTCTCAAGACTGACCGCTTTAGGAAAGGAAACAAGATTTTGTTTGTTTAGAGAATGGGTTGTTTTCATTCAGTGAGCAATTAAATAGCATAGAAACAGTCAGATGTATGATCACTGTACATGCATGGTGGGAAAATGGTCACTCTGTCCTTAGTCCCGACTATTCTTCAATGCATGAGTGTCTTTTCTTTTTGGCCTCTTGCTCAGGATTGATTTTAATATGATTGACCCCAGGATATGTACAATGTGGAGTTTTATTTGTATAGCAACCTTAATAAAGTCATTTCACTGTGGCCTGGATGCAGATTTAGATTCCCAATAAGCCGATATTCTTCAAGACAATATACTAAACTTGAAATTGAACTACAGTCAAAAGCAAACCCATCTTTTCTGTGTGACGCCACATTGTGAGATTATAAATCATTATACATACTGCTGTTACAGGGTAAAAGCAAACAGTACTAAGTGTCTTGAGTGTATGTTCAGTATGAGCATTTTGTCTAGTTTCTTTTATGATAGCAGCAGCTAAGTACACATCACTCTCCAGGTGAAATTATAGACTGAATTAACCTTCATGTTGTCCCTGGGTCTGTTTGACCCGGCTGGAAGAATTTAATGCGTCATAACTTTGGTTTTCTTCCACATATTTGCCTGAAATTTAGCAGGATTGTTCCAAATTATGAACTTTGCAAGCAAAATTAATTTTGTCTATTTTTGTTGATCTATGTGTTCAGAACAATATATATACTACGCGTTTTTGTTCCGCTTGGGTCATTTTGACCCGGCCACATTTAGTGGGGTATAGGTCACACTTTTGCCCTTTTCAGTGCAATGAACATACATACAGACACAAAAATGCACACAGAAAATGTCCACTAACATGCGCACCCAAAACACACACTCTCACCCCACACACACACACACATGCACACACACGTACACAAACACACACACAAATTGGGCATTGCATTTCATTAGGCCTCCAGAAAAGAAAAAAAAAAGCCAAACATTTTTAAATATTTCACACTTGTGATATGCCTTCACCTAGCAGAAAGGCAAAATATGATCTACCGAAATGATGACACACACACACACACACACACACACACACACACACACACACACCACACACACACACACACACACCACACACACACAGAGTCAAACACTGTTCAAAGCATTGGGCATTGCAATTCAGTTGGCCTCCAGACAAAACAAAAGCTACACATTTGTAAACATTTCTCTCACATGCGCGCGCGCGTGCGCGCGCGCACACACACACACACACACACACACACAAAAACACACACACACACACACACACACACACACACACACACATTGGGCATTGCATTTCATTAGGCCTCCAGAAAAAAAAAGCTACACATTTGTAAATATTTCTCACTTTTGATATACCTTTGCCTAGCAGAGGGCAAATATGATCTACCGAAATGATGCTACACACACACACACACACACACACACACACACACACACACACACACACACACACACACACACACACAAGCATTGGGCATTGCATTTCATTGGGCCTCCAAAAAAAACAGTCATTTGTAAATATTTCACACTTACAATTACAGTATATGCATTTGTCCAGCTGGGGAGAATATCTTCTCCTCTCTTCCTCTTCAACCTACAATCCAACAACCACACACACACACACACACAAAAAAAAAAATTTTGACATTAAAAATGGTCAAAATGGTTTCAAAACAATCTCCTGCCTTTGAAATATACCAGCCTGTAATTGTACATCAACCTTTGTACCTCTATAGTGAAAAGAATTCAAAATTCCTGTTTTTTTTTAACTAAAAAATGAGGCATTTTTGTAAATAAATAAGGTTTATTATACCAAATATATATATATTTTTTGCAAAATAAAGAGGAAAAGATCCAAGTCATTCTGAAAGAGAGTTGTGGACTTATTATTAGGTGGCCAGGGAGTGTGTGTGTGTGTATATATATATATATATATATATATATATATATATATATATATATATATATATATATATATATATATATATATAAAATCTTAAAAGAATGGTCTAGTATAGATGCAGAGAATTATAGTTTTTTTTTTCTTCTGGGCATGAAAAAACCCAACCTGAAACAGGATACAGAGCCAGCCAATGCTTTAAATAATGTGTAACACTGTTACTGTTGTGTCTTTGAAATTACATTATTACATGTTTATAAAGACTAGAAAGAAACAACATACTGTACCTTTAAGATAAGTGACTAGAAATAAAGCGTTCTGCACCTTCAACGTTCTCTCCCCCTCAAAACCTACCCCCATTGCATTTTTCCCATGTCATGCTTCACAGCTATGTGTGCAGCTGTTCATTGCTAGATCCTATTACTGCACCGATGGGGATTGATTCTTAGAAACACATTCTGTAAATGCTGTAGATGTGATTTTACAGGACCTCAGAGAAAACAGACTACAGGTATATTAAGAGAGCTGTGTGCTGGGTTTTTTATCGGGCAGGGATGGTTGGAACCTGTAAAACCTTGCCAACTTATCCCACTGATTTTGACTGTTTATCCAGTGTTTTATCTTGTAACGGATTTGTGGAATAATATTCCTTATTCTGCCATCTTTCTTTTCTTGCATGCCTTATTACAGCTCACCCACACTCTCTTTCTGTACCTACACAAAACGCCTCTCTTTCACCTATGTTCCCCATCTCCCACTCTCGTAATTTTTCTCACCTAAGAAAAAATACACCAAACCAAAACATCCCATAAGAGATCTGCAGCAGTTTACATGGTTCGATTTTATTTCATGCTCTGTTTTGCACCAGCACAGTGTAGGATTTCTGACATTTATAATTGAATAATACTCTCCATTACCCTCTACCCCCTGTGCTGCCATATATCTATTTCGGATACATCTCGCGAATGCTGGCACCCTCTGCTGTTTTTCACCAGGCTGAATAATGCCCACTGTTCGACCTGGCACAGCATATCAGAGGCATCTTAATCTTTGTATGAATGTGTCAGAGCCTTGGCAGCCTCCACTCTCCAACTGTCCACCTGATCAAACACTCTAGAGGTGGTCTGTGATGAATCCAGACCACAAATCAGCATCAGAGACTGTTGTTTTGCAAGAGACACTTATGTAAACATCAGATCTGAATCCCTGATCTGCTTTAATTTTCTGTCTAATTTCCCTTTAAGTATTAATGGAGTATTAAAAGTAAAAGGATTCATTGATTATATAGATATACACTGTCTTCTTTTGCTTACAATACAATACTTCATTGTAATGAAATGTGTTGTCCAGGTAATGCATCATTACTCCCAGTAGATTTAAGTCAATTCCATGTCCTCTCATCCTAACATCCAGGTTGAATCGAAGTCAGGTGTATCTAGTCATTTCTTTTCCATAGCATACTTGCATATCAGAGCATAAAAGATGTCTGCATTGAGTTTAAGTAGTCTCATGCTTAAGATTAAGTTCAGTCGCAGCTCAAAGCTCAATGAGTCACAAAAATTGTGACATAATTCAAATCACCAGGACTCACGCTAAGCCAGTTCAATATTGACCGTATTACTCATTCAGCCACATTCTTGCAATTGTTAGTGTAGTAATGCAGTTATACTTATACTTATTACTGTAGCTGTCTTAATAAGCTACTTTCTTTAGGTAGGTAGACAGAGATTTATAGCTTGATGGGGAAAAACAGATGGATAGATGGAATAATTGATGGATAGCAGGTTGGATATGTTATGAATGGGTGATTGTAGTTGGATTGATCGAAGGACAGAAAGATTGATGGATAGATTTATGCTACTGAATCTTGGTTGCTCGTGAATGGAAGGACAGGCACAGGTGATAGAGATGGATGATTGGATGGATGCATGGATGGAGGGATACATGGATGAGAAGATGTATATGGGTGGATAGAGATGGATGATTGGGTCGATGCACGGATGGAGGGATACATGGATGAGAATATGTATATGGGTGGATAGATGGATAAAAGATGGAGCAATGGATGGATAGAAGGATGACATGGATACATGGATGGGTGGAGAGAGAGAGAGAGAGATGATTGAAAGACGTAGCAATGGATGGATAGAAGGATGACATAGATTGGTGGAAAAAGACGGAGAGAGAGAGAGAGAGAGAGATGAAAGATGGAGCAATGGATGGATAGAAGGATGACATGTATGGAGAGAGAGAGAAAGAGAGAGAGAGAGAGAGAGAGAGAGAGATGAAAGATGGAGCAATGGATGGATAGAAGGATGACATGTGTAGAGAGAGAGAGAGATGAAAGATGGAGCAATGGATGGATAGAAGGATGACATGTATGGAGAGAGAGAGAGAGAGAGAGAGAGAGAGAGAGAGATGAAAGATGGAGCAATGGATGGATAGAAGGATGACATGTATGGAGAGAGAGAGAGAGAGAGAGAGAGAGAGAGAGAGAGATGAAAGATGGAGCAATGGATGGATAGAAGGATGACCTGTATAGAGAGAGAGAGAGAGAGAGAGAGAGAGAGAGAGAGAGAGAGAGAGAATCGGCAGGGAGAAGAACTAGACAAACCGGGCTGTACTGAGATGTACGTTTCCCGGACGGTTTTCGGGTCTCTAGCCGGTTTGTCACGGACACGTCAGTAGCTGAGACTCACACACTTCATGGGCTTTTGAGCGCGAGCGCAGACCTGTGTAGCGTTGCGTGATTCGGGACTTTTTTTCCTGCCTCATCTCACAACGACATGAATAACACGAAGAATCAACGAGTAAGTTTCTTGTTGAACTTGCCGCATTAGTATGAAGACGTTTAATCCGTGTATGTAACTAGTTACAGAAGCGAAGCTTTGCGCGTTTATATATCTGTGCGGTAAATGCTGTGGAATCACGTAAAGATGTTTACCTCAGCAGGTTGGATGCTAAACGCTAATAGCGACAGTGTAACCGTCCAGCGGTCAGTAGCGCGAGGGCTGCATGCACGCGCACCTTATCAAAGACATAGTGTTATATAGAGGCACGCGAAGGTCAGCGTTCTGCACTGATTGGGAAATCTATTATATGTGCTATCCATGTGCTTTACTGTCATTCTGCTTTACTATATTAACCTATTACTGTATACTGCAGCTTGTCGCATGATGGATTGAACAGTGTCACGTGGGTCTAAATGATAACGTAAACAGAATTTTTTTTTCAAAACATGGAAAAAATGGCAGAAGGTCCCATTTATCTAGCACGAAAACATTCAACATTAGACTAAAAAGTTAAGTTATAAATAAATATATAATTTTTATTATTATACCTGCCTTTTTTTTTTAAAAAAAAAAACAAAAAACGAATAAGCATTCATATGAAGATTGTACACGGTTTAGTCATGAATTAAATTATGCCATTCTTCTGCTAATTAATCTAAGATGTACGAGTTTCTGGGTTTTTTAAAAAAAAATTTTATTTATTTTTTTCCCAATTTGCTGAAAACAATTTTGGATATGTAAAAAGATCTTATTGTATTTCTGCATGATGCCGTTTCTCAATCGGTGATGCAAATCTTTGAAAGCTTTCATTTGCAATACCAGAAGCTGAGCTTATTGAGCATATTGATGCTTTTCCATAACATTTCCCCTCATTTTTAATCATATATTAAATTATTTCATTTTCAAAATGTGCCAACATTCTGCCTAAAAGGTCTTAAACATCTTTGAATCAGATTTGGTATGGCAAGCCAACTGCTGTGTATCTCATTCAATGTAGGCTTTTAATGTGTACACATACAAGTACTCCAGTGATTCAGTGCTAACCATTACGCTGTAACTGAAACCCAAACCTTTAATCATTCTCTTCCAATTAAGCTTTCTGATGATTAAATCCATACATATAATACATATTTTGCAGACTGAAACGATTGACCTAAACACAGACTCCTGAAACACCGGTTTTATCCCAAACAAATCAATATATAGCTATTTAATCTATGAAGCATGACAGCTTGTAACGGCTGTCTTCATTTCATACTGTACTTGGCGTCTGATCAAGCGTTCTTTAGTGGAGTTAGTAGCTGCAAAGAGGACTGCATCATGCTGCTATCTATCTATCTATCTATCTATCTATCTATCTATCTATCTATCTATCTATCTATCTATCTATCTATCTATCTATCTTTATTTATTTATTTATTTATTTATTAATTATTGTTATTTTTTTTTTAAAGACTGCAGGATATACATTGTCTGTGCTTGTGAATGTACACGATTAATGAAAAGAGATCTAAATGGTTCTGGCTTTTTTAAATACAACGTATACTCCTCAGGAAGTACTGGACATTTTGTTCTTGGGTCTTTTCTCAGTCTCACTTGAAAGGCTTGAGAATTGGTTTTATCAAGGATGAATCTTGTGTCATTGTATGATGTGGCACAGCTGGAACATCTGGGTCACGTCTATAGCCAGTTGAAATCATTCTTCTCCAAGAGCATGATGGAGGGTGACGCACTGTTTTTCCTACCGTTTGAAGAGTATGAAAAGGAAGAGGAGAGGAACACACTGACATGCACAGTGTTCCCAAAAACCTAACCCTTGCTGCTTTGTGTCCTGTCATGTCCATCTTGTCCAGGTACAGTCTTGGAGGAGTTGCTTTGCTGATCACACAGATTTGCTTATATATTTTTAGATATAATTTAGAGTCTCTGTACAGACCAAAAAATGGCAGAATGCATACAGTGCAGCAGGAGAGAGAGATTAAAAGAGCAATTATGTGTCATAGACTCTGAAGGACGAGACCACAGCCTCTGAAATTTTTTTTATGAGGCGGTCACGCCTGAAAAGCACAAGAAAGAGAATCAGCTTCTTTCTTACACTTGGTGGAATGGAATGAGAGAGAGAGAGAGAGAGAGAGAGAGAGAGAGAGAGAGAGAGAGAGAGAGATTGGGATCAAGACTTTTACAGGCCTGCTGGGTGATGTGCTAGATTAGATGACTAAAGTTGGTAACAGATATTTATATAGGGCTTTAGAATCGAAGTCACATTATGCTGCATTATGGGATTGTGCCATATGTCTACTAGATTAAGCAGATAATCCAAAGGGTGTCTTTTACATTGCTTTTGATATCTGCTGATATCTGTTCCTCAGGCTTTGTGTTGACCCATAATCACACAGTTATTTGCTTAACTTGGTTTATGAAGAGGATTAAAGTGTTGGATTTTAAAATGCAGTCATTCTTCACATCCAGCATCTTGAATTATTTCAAAACTCCTAAACAACACACTGGTCATATTTGTTTTGTTAAAACATTAACATTTATGACAACATACAAAGAGAAGAGATTTCACAAGAGAGAAATAAGCCGAATATGTATGTATCTGTTTAAATTAAATAAATGCATGCACTCATAAATGTATAGATATTTCTCAAAGATTTCTAAAGAGATTTATATGTTGTTATTGAAATTCAAGGCATTTGATGTCTTCCTCCCCTCCAAGATATCTTGTTTCCCTTGTTCTGCTCCTAGCAGGAAAACAGAAATGATATTGTTTTCACTACCGTGTTGACCTGATGACCGGTCTGTATTTAACCATTAAAGTGGCTTGTCAGTTTGGAAGTCTGAAGTCTTGAATTAAATACTAAAGTCTGCGGTTTGTTTGGAGTGAGTGTATGTTTACAGATCGCACAGCTAGACTGAAGAGGCGTTTGCTAGTTCAGCCACGTTGCTGGAATTTGTGATTAATGGGATTAATGGGAAGGCTGCTGATCGATGAGGGTGTGTTAGAGTTGGTCGGATAACGCTTTGTGGCTTTCCTCCTCAGTGCCCTAAAAAAAAGACACGCTTGCCAAAATAAGCCTAAATAAATCCCATAATACGTCTGCGGCAAGGAGATTTGACCTGTCTAACAGCAGGAGGAAGAACGGCTTTTATGCGTTTTTCTGTGGCTTTGGATGAAAGCACAGATGCACACAACATGGTCCAAGGGGTTTCTGTGTGGCTGAGGAACATTGGTATTTATTCAGCATGCAGAGCAATGGCATTTTTTCACAAATTTAACAGCATGATGTAAAATATAGTTGACATGATGAGAACTTGCACGCATGACTGGGTTTGACAACTGAATCTCACCTCAGTGGATCTTACAGGGAAAATTAATTTGGTTCCACATACTCAACATGAAACCTCAAACTCTGTGACAAAAAATGACATGGAAGATGTAATCAGTGAGAACATTGGAAAATCTGTGTCCAACCAGGCCTTTGTTCTTTGTAGATGTCTACACTGCTATTTGAAAGGAGATTATGTTAAATATATAACTACATTTGTTTGTGCATAACCGGAAAGGAAAATTACATGTTTTTCCCACGTCTTTGTGGGTTTCCTCAAGCTTCCTTGTATCTGTCTTGTCTTTTATCTTTCACCTTTTCCTATTTATACACAAAGGTCTGTATGTGTCCCCTGGAGAACACAGCTGTGTATGAGAGAGGTCAGCTCTGTGTTCACACACACACACACACACACACACACACACACACACACACACACACACACACACACACACACACACGGATGTTCCAATGTTTGGGCCATAATCATCTCATACAGGGCTGTAATGGATGAAATGTTATGTTGAATAAAAGCTTCAGACTGTTCGGAGTCAATATTAATGTGATCACTAGCTGCAAGAATTTAGCATGTGTGTGTTTGGTATCTGACAAGATGGTGATTCCAGAGCTCTGTCGAGATGCATCTATGAATCAGGTTTTTTCTAAATCCCTAGTGAAATCTGTTAGCCCTACTCTATATGATTCTGAAGGACTGACAAGGAGACTGTTTCTGGAAAGTTAGATCACTCATACTTTTGCACATCTTGGCATGCATGTAACACACACACACACACACACACACACACACACACACACACACACACACACACACACACACACACACACACACACACACAAAATAAGGATGAGTCTAATCAGGATGAGTCCCACTGCCCCAGAGGTAATCCAGGGTTCAGGGAAACTATAATGGTAGAACTTGTGTGGTCCCTGTGGTCAACTTGTAACCAAAATTTCTTACACATGACATAGTGACTAGTAAAGAGCACAGAGCGACGGCGTGACCAGAACAACTGTCATTCGGACTGCACACTCAAATCCACATGACCTACTAAAGTGATTATAGGGAATGAACCTATCATGGCAATAATATATCCTGTTACTGGACTGGTTATAACACTTTCTAACTGTTCTCTATTGTGTTTCAGGTGTTATTTCTTTCATTACATGACTGTTCATAACTTAAGAGTTGCGTGTATGCTTTCGACCAGCAATTTCTATGCATGAGCATGTGTGGGTGTTACAAGAGTGCCTTCAACTTCATGGTTCATTTCATGGTGTCAGAACATCAGTTCCAGCAGTTAGGGAGGTCTATATAAACCTCTCCAGTGATCCTCTCAGGTTTCTATAAAAATCTATACGAGGGCCATTCTGGATCGAATGGCCGTGACCAAGAGAAGCCTCGAATGTTCATTACTGTTACTTTTGTATCCCTTTTCTGTGCCCGGTATTGAAAGATCAGTCAGAATCTAGGAAGGAGAGAAATATCTCCCGTATAATTATGTGGAGCATCTTTTTATACAAGTCAAATCCGTGGTTTGCATTCTATCCAGAACCACAGCCACTGACAATCAAAAATTCATTAAACAATTAAAATAAATACACATTTGCACTCTGCAGCCACTTTAATAGGAACACTCTCCCACACTACTCATTCAGACAATTATACAGTCAGCCCATCATGTGGCAGCGGTGCAGTGCATAAAATCGTACAGTTTAGGAGCTTCAGTTAAAATTGACATCAGAAATCATAATGGAGTTAAGAGGGATTGGTGCAAACAACAAAGCTCATTTGAGAGGAAGATCTCTGGGAGTGAGGATGAGTGTGGGGATGAGAGAGGTCAGCGGAGAATGGCCAGACTTGTTCAAGATCACAGGAAGTGACTCGACTAACTTCTCTTTACAACCATTGTGAGGCATGTCAGAAAGCAACCTTGTGGTTGATGAGCGAAAACAGCACAAGCTCACATTGGTTTCTGCTCGGCAGGCTGCACTGGCACAAAATCACCAAAGCCGGACAGTTGAGGAATGGAAAAAAATGTCCCCTGGCCTTTTTCCAGCCATCCAGTGACTGGTTAAGATGAGCCTGAGTCATATGTCAGTGGAGGAAATACTGCTGTCATGCTTGCATTGTTATCTCCTTGTATAAGCAGGATAATACAGGAAGTTTTTGTGGTTTGCTGTCTGTCTGATTCAACAACTTCAAATGGATGCGCTGTGTGAGGCCTTTAGGTCAGTCATTTTCTTTTTTTTGGGTCTTTTCCCTGTGCCAGCCTTCATGTGGTTGACAATCCATAATGATGTGTGTGTCTAAGGAAAAAGTCTACACGATAGGAACTTGTAGAAATCTCTCTATCCCTCATGTCTGTCACTGTTCATTAGTTTCTTTACTCACATCTTCCTTTTTTGTAATAATAGCCTGTAGAATCAGCAGTAAATATGTCTGCTCTGTTTCTACGTGTATTGTTTTAATGCTACTGCCCTGTGTTCTGCGATCTCGTTATACCAATAGGCCTGTTTTTTTTCCCCCTCTCCGCCTCTTTTTTGTCCTTTCTCTTATTCTCTCTGTCTGCGGTTTGTTCTCAGAGCATCAGTTTAGCCGCTGGGAAATAAAGGGTGCAGCTGGACAGGGGTGTGTGTGCGTGCGTGCGCGTGTGTGTGTGTCTGCGTGTGTGTGCATGTGATTTACACTCTGAAGGCATCATTTTTCTCAGAATGCATTAATTCCTGGACACAGAGTCATCATTGATCACACAAACCAGCTGATATCTCTGCACTGCAATCCATTAGTAACTATAACTGTCAAACACCAGCAACACAGCGAGCATGTGAAACACAATACATATGACCTACTGAGAAAATGGTCACATGATTTAATTCTTCATTAATTATTAACTAATACAAACAACATTCTGTGTATATTCTTTTACCATCTTATTGTCTCCCAGTAAAGATATGCATGCATTATTAAAACTATCGGCACAAGAATTTCAAAAACTTGCAAAGCAAAGTGATTGTGCGTACGTGTGTGTGTGTGTGTGTGTGCAGATATGTGCTTTATACAGATGAATAAGACTACTTCAGAAATGCGTTTAGAGAATATTGGCCTTTACTATTCCCAGCGCTCATCCTTCTTCTCTAAAAGTAGACGAGCAGTATTTTGTTTCGAGCACAGGAAACATAGATAATATACAGAAGTACAGGGCCAAATAATGCTGCATAGGATATTTGTAAAAAAAAAAAAAAAAATCAAATCAAGCTGTATATGTGTAATGCAGTGTTTCACTAATGCATATGAAGAGCTCTTCTTCTATCGCGCACACAGCTTTGATTATCATAAACTTTCTTATGTATACATACTGAGGATTTGCCTAAATAAGGCACCACAGCGCTATAGTGAACACAGACGTGTTTAGGGATTGTGTGTGTGTGTGCTGCTACTAGAGGCAGATTAATAGTGGAAAGTGTGCTTTCTGTCACCGTAGTAATGGGGAACTTTGTTTAGGTCAAGTTCCTGCAGTTACATTTTATATGTTAAATTTGACAGACGTCTTTATCCAGAGCACGTTTCAGATGTGCTTTGAAGCCTTTAGTAAATACATCCTGATACTGATTCACAAGGTCATAGATGAAGAATAGTTTAAGAACTTCGTTGGAATGTAATAGTAACAAACTTAGCTCAAGATATGACACATTTCTACACAACACAATAGAAAGGTAGGATTTAAGGCTTCTGAAGGTACGTCTAAATGAAGAGAAATGTTCTACTTGCGATTTACCTGTATTTCCATTCATACCACTTCAAAGTAAAGCTTTTGACATTGTGACAAACCTTAATCGCTGTTTTGTTTCGTCTATGTCTTTTGTGAACATTTTGTACAAATTTGCTGTAATACCAGCTCCGTAATTGGATCGTGGCACATGGACCTCTTCAGAGAAAGTGTTGCTCAAGTCTGGCTAGCTCATCAGCGTAAATCTTCTCGCACCCGCAAGCAGCATTAAAGCCTAGGATTAACCGCTATCTAAGATCAGCCAGTGATAGCATGCTGTTCCCTCTGCTAGGATACAAATGGAAATCCCTTGCCCTCATTTATAGTCTTTGTGGTGAAAAGTAAAATATAGCGATGTCTGGTTAAAAAAAACAAAAAAAACAAAACAAAATAACAGACACACACAAATGTTTTTCACAGTTTTATAAATGTTTTTTCATGTCTGTGTTATTGGTCAGAAAATGAGCTAGTTATGTCAGATATCACATTAAATTATTAAAGCCATGTCATGTAGGTTTCTGGCCGACTGGGACTGGGCAGCACACCGGAGCCTTTACATGCCTGGCGTGCTAGCTAATAAATTTATGATTTATCTAGTTCTGGGTCACAATTGTTCTTCAATCAAGTCTTGTAATGGTTTCGTGCTTCACCAACAGCTCCCAGGAAGAAAAAATGGAATTGCCTTTCTAGTCTTAGGCTTGGTGCTTTCTCGGCTCTTTGGTTGTCCTCATTCAGAAACCACACTTAGCTTAAAACCAACACATGTAACAATCTAAAACAGGGGTCGCCAATCTTGTAAGGAAAGGGCCGGTGTGGGTGCAGGTTTTCATTCCAACCAAGCAGAAGCCACAGCAGAGTCTACTAAAAGCCAAGAACAGCTCATTAAACAGGTGGAATCAGGTGTGGCTGCTGCTTGGTTGGAATGAATATCTGCACCCTCACCGGCCCTTTGCGGATAAGATTGGAGACCGCTGCTCTAAAAGAAAGGTCTATGATCTTTCCCAAAGGGGGTACATATAGGGTACATAGGGACAGACTGCTGCAGTTCTGCTTGACTTCTGTTCGATGTATTCCACTTCGGTTCAGCAGTACAGCGCTGAATACCATGACTTTTACTATATGTATCTTGTGCATTCTTTCAGTTTGACAAATTGGCAATAATCAGTTACTTAGATTCTTGGAGATCGCACTGCATGATATATTTAGTTTTTTGGTTATTTCACAGTTGCAGTCAATCCCAATGCACTTAGTCTGTAAGGATGCATGTGGTATTCATAGACAGTATATGTAAGTAATGAGACAGAGATATAATAAGTAATGGACAATCGAGTGCCCAACTAACTTTTTCTGCTCCTTTCGTATATATGCTTCCTACATGTTTCTGTATTGTACTAGTGCGTTGACATGTCCAAGACTTTCCTTGTGAATACGCAGTGATCAAAGACACTAACAGTTAGGGGAAGCAAACACAAACTGTAGAATGTGTCACACAGGACTTTGTAACACCTTCATCAGTAATCGTAGCCTGCAACTGTCATTTTTAGGCTTACAGTTTTTGTTCTAGGACTTTTTTCTCTTTCCTGTAGACTTAGCTTTAGAGTTCAGAAATATTCTTACATCGTCTCACATGCACTTATGCGTGTAAGACATACACCCAGGATGTGTTTGACTAATCATTCCAATTATAAGGTTATATTTTTTTCCTGATGATTTTGTTGCATAGGACATGTGGAAAAATAACTCCAAGCTCTAACTGTTGGTTTTTAATCTCACCTCATTGTCATGCTCATCGTATGCTATTTCACAAGATTTAAACCCAGTTCAACTTCCTTGGAAAACTGTTTTGGAAGAATTACAGTGTTCATCACTCCTGTACTGTTTATCTACACTAGACTTCATCTACACTACACCGAACGGCATTTTGCTGACTTGTGAGCCATATGAGTCGTAAAGTTGTTTTTCCTTTCATTTCACATTCATCTGTAGATGTAGGTTATATGCAGATGTTTTGCACACATTTGTCGAGTCAGATTTTTGATTCTTCCACATCTCCGGCCAGTACACATCTGTGCTGGATGCTTGCACTCTTTTGTGTGGAGAACAGCTGGCTGCAGTCTCAAAGGCGCACAGCACGCATTTGCAGATAACGCACATATGCGTCTCAAATGGCCCATTGTACTCACAATAACGAGAGCAGTGTGCTGCTGTGGCTCTAATGGAATGGCGTTTTAGCCTGCCTAATACTAGTTAACTAATTGTGCAGTTATTTGTTGCTGAAATTTTCTTACTGTATGGCTGGAGGAATTAATCATCAGCTCTGCTTTTGGCTAGATTTTGTGTGTTGCTGCATATGGAAAGATTATAACTGCACACTGTTGTGCCAGTAGTCTATTCAAAAGCTATGAACAAACACATCTTGGCTCTATAAAATCAGCCAATGCAAAAAAAAAAAAAAAGGCTGAAACAGTAGTTTTATTTTGTTCCTCAGAGAAACTGTGCATGTATTGGGATTTGTGTGACTCAATGCAGACTTTGTTAAAGTTTGAAGCATGTGGGAAAGGGGGCATAATGTGGGTGAACAACATGGCAAATATATCTCACAATATATTATCATGTTGCCAAGATTTGGGCTTTTCAACAAGTAAAACACTATTCCTATTCTATTCTTCTTCAGCATGAATGATGTACCAAGTGGTACCAAGACAACTGTACTGTTTTAAATCTCTCAATCAGTAGCCAGGTCAAAAAGATTTCATGTCTGGGGTATTAGCTTTTCATTGAGAGTTATTTATAGCTGGCCAGTAAAAACTTTTGCGGAACAGATGTTGTCATTTGGTAGGTGGTTGTGTTTAAATTGTAGACGCTTCATGATGGTGCGACGGATCGCACCACCTGTTGCACGACGCTCTTCAGCTTATTAACAATGAGAACTTTTTTTTTTAGACAGAATAATTTGCAAGCAACAGATTACAGGTCAGGATCATGCAGATATGTGAACACACTAAAAAATAAGTGACCTCACAGTAACATACCAGCCTGAATCAAATTATATGTTTTACGTGGCAGTGAAAGAACAGAACACTAAATCTTAAAGACAGAAAATCTGGCCAACTGACCTTTTTTTTTATAAGGGTGCTACCATGCTATGCTATAGAAGTAGAGAAGAAGAAGAATATACACGTTTGTTTCCCTTGTTTCTATTAATGCACTTAGCTAGCTAGCTCACCAAACCTTTGTACATTTCATTAACTACTACTACATTTTAATTTGTTCAGGTTCCTGGTGACACTTTGGTGTTTTCGATTGCCCACTGGGATACTTACAGTAATGAACCTATTGCTTACCCCTTTTTGATTGGTCCACCATTAGTATACTCTTGGCTATGAGAGCATCTGTCCATCCACCAGTCTTCATTGTGAGCAATCTTCATGCTGACCGTGTGTGTGTGTGTGTGTGTGTGTGTGTGTGTGTGTGTGTGTGTGTGTGTGTGTGTGTGTGTGTGTGTGTGTGTGTGTGTGTGTGTGTGTGTTGTGTGGCTGAGCACATAACTGTGGTCAGCTAATTGGAGGCTGGATTTCCCTGTTCAGTGAAAGCCTGCATTTTGGGTGTGGGCAGGAATTTAGCCTTTCCTCCTGTTTTGCTTATGGGTGTCACTGTAGTCTGTGCACTGTAAGAGCATTGTGTAGGTATAATTTGCACTGGCAACCTTAGCTTTTCGGCAGTAGAGTCCGTAGCGTGAATTAGTGCACAACGCCCAAAAGATATTTTTTTATCCTTTCGAGCTAGAATGCTGACACTGCTTCATTACCTAGTTAGAACTACAGGAGACCGATATCATCTTCACAGCTGCATGAGTGATGAATGAATTCTCAGTCTCCATTATATGGCATGGCCTGAGTGAGTTTTGGCCATCACTCTCCACCAAAACCCAACATCAAAGGCTAATAGTGGAACGATGCTTTCACATTGTTCATTCCTGACGAAATCATGAAGCTTGTTTTGCTGTGACAGACGATTCATCATCCTACTCCAAAAGCAAAACTTATTGCTCATGTCATTGCTGCAGCTGCTTCGTAAACTCTTCTGAGGTTTGGAAAAGGTTAATATGCCGGTGTGAGTGAATGCTGCATGCCTGTGGTCAGTGATTTTTCCAATACCTCTTAGGCCTACTCCAGTTTACACAGATGTACGTTTATGCTCTCCAGGTTCCTCCCATTTCCCCCTGTTTTGTGTTTTGTTCACTCTCCCTCTTCCCTTCTCACATCCTTCTTTTTCGCCTCTTTTGTCATGGTCACAGCAGAACCATGATGAAAGCCAGTTCAGTCAGGTTTACTGCAGGATGTGACCTCACAGCACTTCACAGATTGATACGAACCATCTGAACTGAAGCTGAATTTCATCGAAGAACAGGTTTTTTAACTTTGTGTGATGATTAAAACAATATAAGTGTCGTTTTCTTTGCGTGGACGTTTTAATTGGACGTTTTATTTGTTTACATAAATCATGCATCCAAACGTAGTTGGGGATGTGGAAGCCTAGTGGATAAGGTTTTGGACTATCAGTTGGAAGGTTGCAAGTTTGAATCAAAGTTTCAGGTTGCCAGGTCCACTAAGCCACCACTGCTGGGCCCTTGAGGAAGGCCCTTAACCCTCAGCTGTATAAAATGAGTCCAAAGTCGCTCTGGATAAGGGTGTCCAGCAAAATGGCGTAAATGTCCAATGTCCACGTAATTCGAATGTTATCAATCCTACAGATTTTGAAAAATCTGCTGGTTTTTGGTACAAGATGTTAAAAGCAAACGGAATTGCCACAAAGTTGACTCCTTTGTGATGAGACACAGACTGGAAATGCCGTCATCTCACCTGTGATAAATGGTACGTGGCAAACAATTGACTAGAACTGCTTACATTTATCAACCAAGAACATTATAGCCATCAGTCTGTCACACAAACTGTCTTGTTTATGTCTTTCTGGTCTCTCTGGATGAGGACATCTTCACTGAGAGATCTTGAACAGGTAATGGTTACTTTACTCTCCTAACACTTAGCAAACATCCTGCTCTGATTCAGACGTTCTGACTTTTGTAGTTGAAACGAGCTGTCGGTTAAGTAATTGAGCATCATTCGGAGGGGAAGACTTCAAATCTAAAGGATATTCTCCAAAGACCAGAGTCACTTCCCATGACTCAATGTGTTTCCTGTCTTAAAAGGCATTTCCGCTATCGTCTCGCAGCCAGATTGCCACGCTCTTATTGCAAATTCTTCAACGATTACAGTGTAATTATACAGGCAGTGGATGGGCTGGTGAAGTAATGTGCCCAGTTTAGATGTGGATCTGGGTAATTATTGCCCATTAGCAAGCGTTAGAAGTAAATTAAGAAGAATTTTCTGATTTTCTTTCTGTGTATTAATGCTTCTAGTCCTATATTGCTTCATCTGGTTCTGACTGTTTAAAAGTTGTTTCTTTTCTGTTTTAGTAAACAGGGATGATATTGTCTTGCTCAGTAATTCCCATCAGTACTCACTATGCATTATGTAGGAACAGAAGACTGATTGTTTCCTCCGTCTTGCCATCCTCGTGATCCTGCTATCACTCCTTCCCTCTTCTCACATTCTGTGCTACTGTCCATGTTCTCATTCACTCTCATTCTTTCAGCCTGGCATGTTTCCCTCGCTGACACCTGGCTTGAACCATGGTATGTCTGGCACCAGGCTGTGTGTGTGTGTGTGTGTGTTTGTGTGTGTGTGTGTGTGTGTGTGTGTGTGTGTGTGTGTGTGTGTGTGTGTGTGTGTGTGTGTGTGTGTGTGTGTGTGTGTGTGTGTGTGGTGTCTGTATACATCATATCACAAATATGTTCCCGCTGACAAATGTTTACCTTTAGACAACACTTCTCCATAGCTTGGCGTGAAGTGGTTGATTTTCAGAGCGCCGTTTCAGAACGCTTTTAACTTGTTTACACAGCACTCATGTCATTTTCACACTACATAGAAATGTGTGTGTACACCCACTGGCTGCGAGTACGCTTGTTAGAGCAGCTGCAGAGAGAGGCTGTGCATTATTTCCATCTAAATACATGTCATTTGCATTTATATTAACAGATTTGTTTAGAGTAAAGCGTTCATCTTTTAAGCTAATCCCCAGTTCTTACCCCAGGGTAAGTGCTCAATCCCGTCGCAGAGCTTGTCACTGAAAACGCACAAAGTGGTGGCATACAGTAGGAAAGTCCTGAGTACTGAAGAGGAGCTGAGCCTGGAGTTGGTTTTGGGAAAACCCCTAGAACAGCAGTCTGATTTTTTTTTTTTTTTTTTTTACTGCTATAAATAGTGAGAGGCTTTCTGCTGATCTGCCTGCAACACAACACACTCAGAGGTGTAAGACTGTAATGCAATACCACTATCTGTCTATGCTCCTGATATCCATGTCTGGATCTGAATATGGCATGGACTAATCCGGGAAACTGTTTTTTCCTTTCTAGCTTTTATTTTACATTTTTTTTTATTAATTATTAACACTAACTTCTAAAAACACTGGAAATAAAACGGAGGCAGAAATGCCATGACTCTGGAAGACTCTACAGTTTATCTAGCTCATCTTCATCACTTCTCTCTCTCTTACTGTATATATAAGGAAATGACTTACCGAAAGTTGAAGCTGACTTTGTTTGTATGTGATTTTCTACTGTTTCTCTTTTTCTGCCACAAATCAGTGTTTATATATTATATATGATTTTTTTTCTGTATATTTTGTATCTATAAATTCTATTTGTGTTGTAAATGCTATACTTATTCGTTCACAGGCAGTCGAAGCATTTCTCTTCGTCGTTCTTGGTATTTGTAGAAATTTGATGAAAATAACTTTTCAGACTCTTACAGTTTGTTCTTCCTGGTGTTTTTTTTTTCTCCGACTCAAAGATCCTAAGAGTACTCAAGTCAAGTAGTGACCTTATAATCCCTGTAACTTTACATTACAAACCTGATGTATGTCCTTTGCTCCTTTATCAAGGGCAAATTATAATTGTGTGTTTGAATACATTCACATTAAGAGATGTTTGTGTCGTCTGGCTTTAGAAGTGGATTTAAAAAAGGATTTAGAAAACTGGAGTGTGTGTGTGTGTGTGTGTGTGTGTGTGTGTGTGTGTGTGTGTGTGTGTGTGTGTGTGTGTGTGTGTGTGTGTGTGTCGGTGTTGGGGGTGTGTGTGTAATTGGAACGCAGGTTATTCTTAATGAGCTTTTCAAGCCCAAAAGTGGGTTTACGAGATGTCGCTATAGCAACACAAACAGGAAAGCATATTAAGTGGACAGAGTAGTCTGAAGTGTATAATATGATGGAGAACAGAAACACACTGACAGTCCAGCATTACAAACATTTTATCACAAGCTGTAAATGATCCCTAAAGGGTCAAAGTTGAAACAACTGTGCTGTCTCTTTTCATAGCTGCTCTCCCTTATTACCAGTTTCTGTCTTTCCTTCTCTCTCTTTCCAACAAAGCTTTCTCAGCAATATCAATACTAGTTTTATTGCCAAGACTTATTCAGCAGAAACATAAGAAAAGCCTGCTATCGTGCTAAAATTATGTCACAACACACTTTTCTGAGATATTGCTGAGTTACTGCGTTCTCTTTTCTTTCTCATCCTTTCACATTCTCTCTCTTACCCTAGACCGCAGTTTTCACAGTCCTTTTGTAGAGGATCATGAATGATTCATCATGTCTGTTTTTTTACTTCAAAGCAGGTCATGCTCTTCTGCTGTGTTAATTTCTGCACCCTGTTCCATGCATGACTGAACAGAGACACTGCCGGAATTGCGCTCGCGGACCGGCAGATAGACGTGTTAGTGATTTAGGGAACGTTTCCATAGAGAGAGGGAGGATTGTGTCTGCAGCTTGAGGCTTGGAAAAGCTATAATATTTGTTTATTTATTGCCAGTTGTGTATCTTAAATATATCTTGTATATGGTGCAGGAGATTTCTCTAAATTTAGAGAATGCTTCTTTTTTTTTTAGCTGGTATCATAAGGCAAGGTATTGTTTAAGATGAGCAAACATTCTTCTGTTAAGCTTTTAATTAAGTGCAATGTTAAACATTTCTATCTTGTTTCTTTTCTAACTTTTTTTTTTTTTTTTTTTAGGATAGTGACATCCAGAAGAAGATTGACCATGAGATCCGGATGCGAGAGGGAGCATGTAAACTCCTGGCTGCTTGTTCACAGAGGGATCAGGCACTGGAGGCCTCTAAGAGTCTTCTCACCTGCAACTCTCGCATCATGGCGTACATGTCAGAGCTGCAGCGCATGAAAGAAGCGCAGGTCATGCAGCGGGTGGCACGGAGGTATGAAGTCTGTTCTGTTTAGCGCATTGATTTGCCTGGATTTGTATTCCTCATTTTCATTTCTTTCAGATTGTATATTTTCTAAGATTTGAGTGTCTGATTAAAGCTAAGGAGCTTGACGGAGTCATGAGGCATAGTTCAAAAGGGCAGATGGTTCACATGGCTTTAGAGCCGGATCAGTAATTAGTGTGAGGTCAGTGGATATGTGACCCAGGATTGTTCACAACTGAAGAGAAACAGGCACACGATTTACTTGTTCATAGAAAAGACAGGTCATTAAATGGCAGGAGATAACATCAAAATTAAGCAGAGATACTGTTGGCTGGGGTACTGTAAAATTCATGACCTTGGCTAGTGGAAAAATTATTCAGAGGTCACTCGGAGTTCAGTAGTCGATGGCTAAATCGTTGGCATATTCTTAATCTCATTCAGCATGACAAGCATAGAGTCTTAATTTATTTCCCAACAGTGTCTATGTTTACACGAACAGAATATCATTAGTGTGTGCCAACTGATTTGGTTTCTGAAAGCACTGTTTATGCATCAATGACAAATCTTCATTCACATGCACATTACAGAATTTATATTTAAGTGCAAGAGCAAGAAATGCAAGTCGTCTCAGAGTGTAGCAGGCAACTAACATTATTTCAGTAGTGTTCAGTATGTCTTATGTATCGGCTATGCAGGGATTACTCCATCTCTATAAGTTACATTGCAATTGTTTTGTTTTCAACTGATTATTAAATGCATTTGTATTTAATCAGATCACATTTTGATTCAGATTGATCGGTCAGTTACATTTGAATCAGACTTGCATGCACATAATAAGTCTCTTATTAAGAACTAAAACAGGAGAATTTTGAGATATTTTTCATAAACATTTTGAAGGGTCATAATATTGACACTTTGTGTAAGTCCGTATTTGATGACGCATGTCTGTTTCAGGTCATCAGATGCAGGACCGATGGATGATCGATCTCCATGTAAAGGCAAAGTTGCCATCTCAGGTAAGGTTACAGGCTTGACCTTATGTACAAATTACACAGACAAATAATATTACTCATATAATATTAGCTCGTATGATTTCTTATATATTGTGACTCTGCATGTCTGTATGTGTCTGTCTCTGTCTGTGTGTGTGTTTGTCTGTCTCTGTGTGTGTGTATGTGTTTTTCTGTGTCTGCCTGTCCCTGTGTGTGTGTGTGTGTGTGTGTGTGTGTGTGTGTGTGTGTGTGTGTGTGTGTGTGTGTGTGTGTGTGTGTGTGTGTGTGTGTGTGTGTGTGTGTGTGTGTGAGAGAGAGAGAGAGAGAAAAGGCACATTCCTTACCACTCTACAGGCTCCATTGTGCTTATACACTATCCTGCTGGTTTATATATTAGCTTTGTGTGCCACCTCCCACTCTTTTAAGTCTCTCACATACTTCCCCCAACACACACACACACACACACACACACACACACACACACACACGCAAAATAATATTCACTCTCTTCCCCTCAAGCTGACTGAAGTTAGTTCAAGCTTTGTCTGATATAAACTATTACATTTGTGTGGAACAGTTTTATGAAATATTGCCCCAGGCCTATACAGCAAAGGGGGTCAGTGTAAAGGTAGGGTTAGGTTTGCAAAATGGGAGCGTTAGTGTTATTACCCTATAGGTAAGCTGGAAAAGACATGCACCTATATGATACCTTTTTGCACTAACACGATAAAATACAACATGAGGAGCTTCTGCATTACCTTGTAACACATTGCATGGGCAGTAGGTGGGCTGTAATGATAGAATGATGCACTACCTGAAACATTCATATTTTACACCCACACCAGTTGCTGGGTAGTAACTGCCTGCTGCCTTGAGATAAGAGTGTGTGGTGTATCTGCATGTGTGTGTCTGGTATAAGTCAGACGATTTTTAGTCCTGATTGACCCTAGCTGTGTGTGTGTGTGTGTGTGTGTGTGTGTGTGTGTGTGTGTGTGTGTGTGTGTGTGTGTGTGTGTGTGTGTGTGTGTGTGTGTGTGTGTGTGTGTGTGTGTGTGTGTGTGTGTGTGTGTGTGTGTGTGTGTGTGCTCGCACTCATGTCTCTAACTTGTCTGTGCATATGTATCTCAGATCTTCGGATCCCTTTGATGTGGAAAGACACAGAGTACTTTAAAAACAAAGGAGGTAAGAATCAATAGTGTAAAATGTGTTGAACAGATGCTCATTGATACTAAGACATCAATATAAATCAGTGCATTTATGTCTGAGGTAACCCAGTGCCATTCCTGTAGCATAAATACATACAGAATACAGCTGCCCTTGATAATGGTACCACACATACAATATGTTCTAACAATATATACCTATAGCACTGCTCTTATACTGGCAGTGAACAGTCAACATAAATATATTGATGCATGTCAGAATGTTTTTCTTGTTTTATAAGATTTTTTACCCTAACCTCTAGCATATTCACATGCGGTGAACTGTTATCGTGCATTCTTCTTACTCATTGTAATTTATGACTACAGACAGAGCTCAGTATACATGTCTAGGCTGTACTCTGCTCTCCAGAAAGCATTGTTCAAGAGCAAACATAGAAATGTATAGGGTCAGTGGGGGCCGACTTCGGCGGGGGGTAGTAAGGGAGGGGGCGGGGCGGCGCGCGCGCGCCGCGCGGCGCGCGCGCGCTCGCGCGGGCGCGCGCGCGCGGCGGTGCGAGCGCGCGCGATGCGCGCGCGAGCGCTGGGCCGCGAGCGCGCGAGAGCTGCGCTCGGGCGGCGCTGCGGCTCACACACACACAAACACACGGCGCGCGCGCGCGCGCGCATTTCGCGCTGTGCGCGGCGGGCGGCGAGCGCGCGGGCGCGCACGCGCGCCGCGCGTCGCGCGCGCGGGCGCGCGCGGGCGCGGCGGCGCGCGCGCACAACACAAAACACACGGGCGCGCGCGCGCTGCGCGCGCACGCTGGCGCGCGGCGGGCGCGCGCGCGCGCGCACACACACAACACACGGGCGCGCGCGCGCGCGCGCGCACCACCACACAGGGCGCGCGCGCTCGTGGCGCGCGCGCGCGTCGGGCTCGTCGCGCGGCGCGCGCGCGCGAGCACACACACAAGGGCGCGCGCGCCGCGAGCGCGCGCGCGGGCGCGCGCGGGCGCGCGCGCGCAACACACACACAAACACACGGGCGCGCGCGCGCGCGCGCGCGCGCGCGCACACACACACACACACACACAAACACACGGGCGCGCGCGCGCGCGCGCGCGCGCGCGCGCGCGCGGGCGCACACACACAAACACACTGGCGCGCGCCCGCGCGGGGGGCGCGGCGCGCGCGCGCGCGCGCGCGCGCGCGCTCACACACACACACACACACTTTCTCTCTCTCTCTCTCACACACACACACACACACACACACACACACACACACACACACACACACACACACTTTCTCTCTCTCACACACAAACTTTCTCTCTCCCTCTATTTTTTCTCTTCTCTTCTCTCTCTCTGTCTCTCTCTCTCTCTGTCTCTCTCTCTCTCTCTCTCTCACACACACACACACACACACACACACACACTTTCTCTCTCTCCTCTCTCTCTCTCTCTGTCTCGCTTTTTCTTTCTCTCTCTCTATCTCTCTCTCTGTCTCAGAGCTACACCGCTCTGCTGTGTTCTGTCTCCTGCAGTTAGGAGGGGAGATCTTTGACACAGACATGGTGATGGTAGACAGAACTCTCACAGACATTTGCTTTGACAACACCATCGTTTTGTAAGTGTGTGTATAAGAATGTAAAGGTTTTTGTTTTTTACATTTCAATGTGTTTATTATTTTTGTATTTGCTGCTAGTTCATCTGCACATTGAAGATTCACTTCACACTGCATATTAAATCATGTCTGATATGATCGTTATGTTAACGCCAAACTCACAGTGACATTAATTTTACAGACATTTTACAGTCACACTTTAACAGTAGCTGATTCTCATTTTGTTGCACGTATAGCCATTATACAGTATTTGTTGAGTTTGTTACAGGGTGAGGATGTGGTGAATATGGGAAACTTGTTTGCCTAAGAAATGTTAAATCCTAATTAAAGGGGAACAGAACACTAGCTAAATTGACTCTTCAACATTAACAACATTATTCAACATCATTCTGTCTGAAAATTTGATAATTATAGGATCATAAATATTATTCAAACATTTTTTTGAAAACAAATCCTCATTTCACACAGAATATGTCTCTGAGATGTGGATGTGTATCATGCTGTGTGCAGTAATGAAGCAAGCCCAGGTTTTGAGCTGAGGTTAGAGCTGTACAGCTGCTGTACAGAGGATGATTACTCAGCAGGCAGTACACCACGCAAGCTGGCCAGCAAGCTGAGCTCCTCTCTGGGCCGCTCATCTGGGAAAAAGATGCGTTCGACACTAGAGCCCGGAGCCTGTAGTCCCATCAGCAACGGGGGCAACGCACAACTGCTGCTTCCTGTACCACCTGTGCCGTGAGTACACACATGCACATAAACATTCTAAATATTTTATATATCTTATAGTGCACTAGTACATAACACTTTCCACTTTCTTATTGTTTCTCCTCTGTCATATGTGTGTCTACAGAGGACCCAAGTACCACCTCCTGGCTCACACCACTCTCACACTCTCCCATGTTCAGGACAGCTTTCGCACGCACGACCTCACCATAACTGGCAACGGTGAGCCACTTCCCATCACCCCTCTCAGATCACTATAATCTTATTCACTCATTTTCTTTGAGTGGCTCAGAGACATTATAATTCATTTATCAATTTAGAGTTCAAATCACAGCAGACTAGGAAGTAATGATTCCTTTGTAAGAAATGACTCAATAAAAAGGGAAGTACCAAGCAACAATATAACTGCAATAACAATATATAAATACTTAATATTTTACCGACTACCTTCTGAATTGGCAGTATAAAGAAAAGCTTTCAGTGTATCCTATGCAAAACAACCTTTATTTCCATTATTTCATTGGGTCTTGTTTTCCTTGTAAGTCATTAAGAGCAAATTATTTATACTGCATGTATGTTATCCACGTAACAGCGTGCAGATTAAGTCGCTTTTTTTGTATGGATTTGCCGTAATAGGTTTCTCTCAAGTGTATTATGTCAGGATTACACTCATAAACCTAATTGGAAATTGCTAGTAATGGCTAGTTAATGGAAGCGTGTAGGTGACATGTTAACAGCCCAACATGGCTTACACTCTGCAGGTGCACAGATGACATTTGGTTTAGCTTCATTCTTAGTAAAATGTGTTAAGAGTAATTTGTAATCCTAATTTTTTCTTTCTGCTTCACTCTGTGTCTGTAGAAGAGTGTTCATACTGGTTGCCGCTGTATGGCAGCGTCTGTTGTCGTCTGGCTGCTCAGCCAAACTGTATGACACAGCAGATGATGAGTGGCTGCCTCAGGGTCAAGGTGATGCATATACACCAACTCACACACACACAAACACACACGATCCGTTTCACACTCTTCAGATTTCTCACGCTGTTATTCTGTCTAGCTCGGTGGAGATCCTCAAGGATGGACGAACGTTTACGGTGTCCTAAAAGGGACAAATCTTTTCTGTTACCACCGACAAGAAGACATGGAGGCCAACGTGGAGCCCTTATTAACAATCAGCATTAACAAAGTGAGATGTTCTTTCTTGTAAATCCATCATGCTTTTTTTTTTTTATAAACACATTCAGTCAAAAGACTCTTCCCCTCAGTGAATTTGAAGGGGCATTTACCGTTATAATTTTGCCATCTAGCATATTTCAAATATTGTTTCTACCGTGGTTGAGCAGTTTGCCTTAAACTGTACTTATTACAAATTTTTTGCACTAACAACAGAGGGCTTACAGAGACTGATTATTATGACTCATTATGTTTTATGCTATCGGCATTGAAAGCAGCGAGCGGTCTCTGTGATCAAAAGTCTTCATACGCATGACGCAACAGCTGACAGCCACATGGTACAAAAACGACTGTGATTACAGCATTTAGGCCACATAGCTCCGTCTGGCATAAATTACACATCACATGAATAAGATATTATACGGTATAACAGAGTGACTCTTGGTCTCTCAAAGCCATACAACATAAGAAATAAAGCCAGAGAGGTGGCTTGGAAATCTCAGCAAGTTGCACATCTTGTGAGTGCAGTAATCTGTCTCGGACAAGAAACTGCCTGTCTGCATGGCTAATGAAGCTCTGCTCCCCCCTACTGGTGGAGATGGTGGAACATGAATACAAAGTAACAGTTAGCTTAGTTAGCTTTGCATGAATTCATATCAGTGTGTCATTGTAGTTAAGCTTCCCGATGTCTGTCTACCCTTTTATGTACTCAGAGTATTGAGGGCTAACGTCATACCTCTTACCGTTGTCCCAAAATGGAGCATCTCTAAAACAGATTTCTATTTACTTTTTGTATAGAGTTAATGTTAAAACAGGGTTACTTTTTTATGGGAAAGGTATTGAATTACAGCTATAGAATTAAACGTGTGTGTGTGTGTGTGTGTGTGTGTGTGTGTGTGCGTGCACGCACCACAGGAGACGAGAATTCGAGCAGCCGAAAGAGACCCCCATAGCAAAGCTCAGAGTATCTGCATCAGTAACCAGTATGGAGGAGAGGAGGTCACACACACACTGGTGACGGACTGTCGAGAGGACACACAGCGCTGGATGGAGGCCTTCTGGCAGCAGTTCTTTGACATGAGTGAGTAGCACACACAACATTGCACATTAAAAAAATGTGTACGGGGAAGATTAGAAGGCTAAAGATTTTCCACAAGGGGGAGCTGTTGGCTTTTTGTTTGTACAATATATAGTCCAGCTGTGTAATGGGGCTCACTGGAAAGAGGATAAAACTGAAAAAAAAAATAACACATTAACCTTCAGTGGTAACCACAGATGAGCAGTATTCCCATGGGGGTGCAAATAAGCAAATTCTTTTCATTCACATTGCCATGGTTAAATGCTGTTTAGAATTTATTTATAAAACTATGATCAGGTTGGATTGTTATTATGATTGCTATTATATTTCAGTGCCCACCGCAAACCGTTATAAATTGATATGTAAGCAATTTCCATTGTTGTACTGAACAGCTGTGTCTCCCTGCAGGCCAGTGGAAGCAGTGCTGTGACGAGCTGATGAAGATTGACCTGCCCTCACCACGCAGACCTGCTCTGGTTACAGCCAAACAGGGATCTCTCTACCATGAAATGGGTATGTCAGGGAAAAAGAGAGAATTTATGAGAGAATTCTCATAAATTGAGAAATAAAAGAGAATTCAGTTATGACAGAAATTAGTATTTCATAAAGCCTCTTTTCTCAGCAGTGTAGATGAAGTCGATGGAGAAATAATGCACCTGTTTTCACACCTTTTTAGATCCTTAAACTTCCTACGCTTAGTCGTACATAAAATGATTTCTTTTCTATTTCTGGAACTGACTTTGTGTCTCTGTTTCTCTGTCTTTCCCTTTCTCTTCCACTTTTGAACTCGCTTTGGTTCTGCCCATTTTCTGTTTTTATCTTGCATCGGTTCCTCAAACTTCCATTTTCTTTTTCCTTTTTTTCTTATACACTGAAATACTCAATACATTATTAAAATTTCTTTTACACATAATATTCTAAAACCTTCACATCTATTTTGTTTAATCATATTTCTACACATGCACATTCCCCTTGTTTTGCTCCTTTTGCTGGTTTTTCCCTGCCCTTAGCTCCCCCCCTTTCTGCCCCTCCTTCCTGTGAGGGCCTGCTGCTGCAGGATAACGCTGTCTCTGCTGAGATCCGTGCACTGCTCTCCTCCTATTACAGCGACAGGTGAAGTAACCAGGATGGTTGTTTCAGACATTTAACCAGCTTCCCTGCTTCTGCTGATCCATTCTATATGGTGGCTTGGCTTGGCTTGGTTATGTAAAGACCATCAGAATGTTTGTGTACTCATACTTGTGGAAGGATCCTGATAACGGTATTACGGGGATTAAATGAACGCACAAGTGAACTACTGAATGGTGGTTTATGATATTGGAATTGGTTCTGAAGGTAAAGTGGCTTGACATATATTAGAGACACACTGGAAGCCAGGCTTTATGAGTTATTTGATGAATTACAATTTTTTTTTAGATATCTTTTTTTTAATACGCAGTTGAGGAAGCATCCTATAACAAGCCCATGAAAGCTTCTGTCTGCCTTTGTTCTGTTGTGGTAACTGTGCTCCTTGTTTGTGTCTGACAGTTATTGACACATCTGATGACATCAGTGCTGTTACCGACATTCTGACGAGGCGCATTGAGCAGTTTGAATTTCAGACCCCACCTCACTGGATGTCCTTATTTAAGGAAGAGCCTCCAGGCAGCCCTCAAAACCCCCGGCAACACTCACCACACCACTCCCCCAGTCCCCGCTGTCACCGCTCTCGTGCTCTACTCTCCTCTGATGCCAGCCTTGCCTCAGACAGCTCCAGCCCCTGCAGTTCAAGTCCCTGCTCACCCCACTACCTCGCCTCCAACCGTTTCCGCCCTCGTACACTTTCCTTGGATGCCAAGCTGTCCACACTGCGAGGAAGAAACTACGGGGGCCTCCACTGTTCGTGCCAACCTCCACCATCCAGCCAGTTCCATCAGCAGGCTGCACCTCTTTCCTGCTCCAGCTCCACTTCCAGTAACAGCTCAAGTGAAGGGAGCAACAGCCCAGAATCAGATCTCGCCTTTTCGCGACCTTCTGGGGCACGCCGAAGCCTGAGGAACCTCAGAGCAAAGCTAGACCCCAGAAACTGGCTACAGAGTCACGTTTAGTTTCCACCTCACAAAAACGACCTGCTTCTAAAAGAAAGGATCACAACCATTCTGTTCTTAAATGTAACCCCTGCATTGTCCATGAGAAAGCTGTCCAGTGTGTCCTCAGTGTGGCTCTCACTTCAGGGATGGTGATGGACAATGACTGACTAGTTAATGGGAGATTTCCTGTGAATGGATTCAGCACCGTGTTGTTGAATAGTTATTCATATTTATACATGGTTCACTGTCAGGATATGCAGTTTATGTAATAGAAAAATCCCATGATTCTTAGTCAAACTAGAGTACAGTATTTCTAACTGAAAAGGCATGACCAAGAATCAGTCCGTGACTCCAGTCTCTTTCAAACTGGACTAACAATCTAACAGTCAGTTGCAGCAGTTGAGTATAAATCCAGTCATAATATAGTGCATACTCAGCAGCCACTACATTGACATTTACAAGCTACTGAAAATTTGCTATACTGAAAATAAGCTATGAAAACCGTTTCAGAGCTCTAAATGTATAGCTACGTTTTTATATGTGCATAATAAAATCTGTTCAAAATGTTCATTTTCTATTATTTAATTATATGCACATTAAATTAGCACCAATGTTTTTAGTGTCTTTTGCCACAATTCTGTTTGTTTGCTAGCCAGTTAATGTGACAAGTGACAGAATGATCCAGCCAACAGCAGTGATGTGGTCCCAAGCTGATAATGATGAAGTTCTAGATGATTAACACATTGAGCTCAAATCTCAACATGTTCAAAGTGCAGCAAACTGTTTAAAGCCGACACTGGTGCTGTGCCTAATATCCAGGTTTACACCATGTCTGTGTAATTGCTGTGCTGAGAATTGTCCATCAGTGAGCAATGGTCCTCTGGTGGTCACTGAGAAGAGGAAAACTGACAAATGTTGAATATATATAAACCGTCACTAGTCAACTAATCCTACTAGTTATGATGCACCTTAAGAAATTCCTTGTGGTTGGGTTGGTGGTACCCTTAACTATATATTTTTAGAAAATATCTAAGGTACATGTTATGTACAAAGGGTATATGCTTGAGGGTATAATGTCAGCAACTTGTGATGGTTTAGTATATTATACTTTTTCCCCCTCAGTGTGTGCACCACATATCCAATGCGCCACATGACCAACATGTTTCACTTGGATGATAGTATGTTTCACATTATCTGCTTTAGTAATTAAGAATTAAAAATCAGGGTCGAGAGGTCTGTTACGAGAAGGCCACGTTGTAATGTAATGTAATCAGCTCTCATAATGTTACATGCTGATGTAATGATGGTGCTTCCCATTGCAGAAATAAAATGTATTAGGAGTTGTAACAGTACCCTGTTATGAAACGTACACGACTATGCAAATGTGTCCCAGTTTAAAGCGTTACCTGTTCCGCGTTTCATTTGCAGCATCAGTGCAGTTTGCTTCTCTTGTATATCACTGATCTGTGATTGTAGCACTTCTACAATAAGCTGTTGATGGGAAAGGTCATGACAAGGTGTGCTTTGTCATTTCTCTGAGGTCAAGATCCAGTCTACTCTGGACAACTCCTATATAATCAAGCTAATAACAGAACATAAATATGTGCATCTCAGGATTGTCATTTTCACCATGAGGTCTTTTGATCTAATCATGAGTGTGTGAATAACGCTGCAGTGTGTTAAATATGCAAACCAGGAATAGTGAGTGTATGGTGCAGTTGGTCTGTGTTCTGTTTCAACTGTTACTGTTTACTGAAAAATATATCAGTATGGTGGAAGTGAACTTATACACTGTATTACTGTACTGAAGTGAATTATTAACTAATAGCGCTTTTATTGCTAATTAAGAGCCACCAAGATTAAATTTTAATCTGTAAATTTCATTCAGGCTGTGTTTCCTGTTGTAAATTTTGTAAATTAACAGCTTTCTTTGTTGCCTTTGTTAAAACTGTATTTTACCGTATTCATTTTTGTTAGAGATACAACTGTTGAGTTATTTTATCAGAGTACAGGCTTAACCATTCTGGTAAATAACACTGGGTTTAACCTGGAGATGAGCATCGTGTCAGCAGGCTGTCTGCATGCGCATTGCCATTGGTGCGAAAACTAAGCATGTAGAAGAATAATAGAAATGAGAATTATTAAAAAAAAATCCAACTTGAAATAAGCCTAAACCATGTGTCTTATTTTTGTATTACACCGATTTCTCGTGTTAAGCACAAGCTTGTGATCTATTAGTAGATGATGTACTAGTATGATGATATATTGTGAGAAGGTCTGTTATACTGCCAAAAAAAGAAAGAAAAATTTAAATACAAGGTATAGATCTTTAATTAGCTGATGAAAAAACTGAAAGAGACAAAGGAAGCTATCAGGTGGTCAACACGTATATAGAGCAGTATCTGATACAAAAAAAAATAAAGATTTGAATATGCGTCATGGTGCTAGATTTCATGCTTGAGGAGTTAGTGGATAGATTTATCAGTTATAATACAAACTTTTGGTTGTATGTGTGGTAGTACATTGATAAACCTGTATTTAATTTGTGTTTATTAAAACGTTTCACTCAGCACAAATACAGTAATAAACCATACCGCCTCGGTCAGATGTTGGTTAGTAAAAATATATCCTCACCTCAGCATTACTGTGAACTAACAGAGTGAAGCACAATTTGGGTTTACATTAGGCTTGTGCGATATAGCGACTGATCGTATCATGATAGTTTACATTCATTCTAGTTATGTTATCATACATCAACAGACCTGCCACCATTTGCAGATTTTGCATAGGAAATCCAACGTTAAAATCAGGTTCCTTAGTACAACTTCTCACTCAAACCCATACACCAAAATAGTCTTTTTTTCTAGCCGATAAACTGGAAGATAAGCCAATTGACATAAATCTGGAAGGATTTGTGAATTTACTATGAACACACTGATATTAACCATCATTGCTTAGAAGCTACACCCCCTTTTCCCCTTCTTCCTATCTCATGTGCCATCACTTGTCAAGGTAAGTAGAGAATATCTTGAGTTTGTTAATATTAAAATAAAATCTATTACTGTGTTTGACTTAACTATCGTTAGACAAATAGATATTCTCTATCAAACTGCACAATTACCCCAAAATCTGGGATCAAGCGTTTTTGCGATTGCCACTGCGAGCAAGCAGTTCCTGACTGCACAACTGATATCATGTTCCTTTTTTTTCCTCCGTTCATTGAATTTTTACCTTTTTTTTTTTTCAAATGGTAAATCACAAGCAGGGAAAAATCGATATTGCAAAAGCCTAATGTAAATATATGAAAAAATTTATCAAAATTTGCTCAGCAGCACTGCAGAAACTTTATAAGTAATACAGGGTTCATCCCGATAACAAACAAAAAAATGATACATGCTCTAAATGCAGTTGTAATGAAGGCTTATAGTTTCTATATCTAACATTAGAATTACAAAGCCATAAATCGGTCAATACCATAATGACTGATTTCTGTGTTAGAAACATAACTAAGAGAATCAAACATACTGCTGAGCCAAATCATAGGTAATAAAAATAAACAAAAACAATATCCTGTAGAAGATGGTGAAGAAACACTTCAAGAAATCTGTCTCACTTTGCCATACACAAGACTGTTGCCCAAGCATTGATCTCAGATCATTTTGTTGTCTCTTTGTCCCATTGGTCTTTTAGTACCTTCACTGTGGCACAGCCAGAAAACTTGGAGCCTGTTTTTAGCTCCCTCTGGTGGATACCCCAAAGATTTTGTTCCCTGAGTGCTGGTACTGAACCTAAAAGACAAATAACTGTCTCTGAAAAATAATTGGTCCTTAGATGGTCTCCACATAGTTGGAAGGGAAGAGACCATGACGGCCATCTTTGCTGAAACCCCTCCACCAGGCTTTGTCCACTGTTTCCACATCCATGATGATGTCGCCAGGCTCAAAAGAAATCTCGGTTTCATCCTCTGGAAAGCATAATGTGTTCAGAGATCAAAATGAGACATGTATTGCATAAAGGATTGTTTGGATTTCAATGGAAATGAAAGGACCTCTGACCTGCTTGGTAGTCATAGAGCGCTCGCACGCGTAGAAGCGGCCTGTCTGCTGAGGACTGTTGGAAACAAACATTGATTATAATACATTTGAATCAAAATTTATGGTGTTTATGCATTTAAATAGTGTTTTTGTCAAGAACTTACTAAGTGGGTCAAAGTCAGACTGTAAGTCCTACCTCTCCGTTCTCTGCCTCTTCACTTTGGGCATCTTCTTCCTCAGAATCCTCACGATTGACTATGTAAGTATACTTCTCTGGTGTGCTATGGTCGGACGAATCATCACATTCCTTGGCTAGATTACGGATACGTAAAGCACATGTTCATGTTCTATTTAACAGTTTGTCAAATTAATAAGCCATTACCTCATAATCTTTATTCTGTTTTGTGAAAACAACATGAAATCCCATTACCTGTACCATTCTGAGGACATACACCATTTTGGTCTGGTCTTCCTTCCTCAATCACAAGGTTTTTAGTCTCCTCCACACACACTTCTGTGTATAAAGAGATGATTGAAGACTCAAGTCAAAAACCATGCTGAGGAATATACTGATGTCAGAATTGTATTACACCCTTGTTAAAATATTGTAGCATTACGCACTTTTCAGCATATCATTGAACTCCTGTTACTATACTATCTGCAGTATCAGAAAATAATTCTACTATATATCATAATATCACTATACTCCCTTCAGAATATGATACTTCCATCAAAATATCATTTATACTCCCACTAATACAACCATCAAAATATCACTATATTTATACCTAAATAAGAAAATCTTGTCAGAATGCTCTTGTCACAAATGTATTATCTGTGAATAAAATGTACATTCCCATCAGAATATCACTATACTTGACAGATTATTATTATAATCCCATAAGAATATCATTCTACACCTGTAGGCATATCACTGTAACCCTGGGAGAATATCATTACACTTGCCTGTTTCATATCCAATATTAACCCCTGTCTCTTTCACCAGGGTTTCTTCATTACAGGCTAATGTTTCAGACTCTGGTAGTTCCACGCTTGAACCAAACTCTGATGATTTTTCAGCTTCCTCCTGCTCTGGTTCTTCCTCCTCTATAGGTTCATCCACCTCAATTAGAGCAGAAACAGCAATATGTTCTGACCGTGGCAGGAAGGCCTGCTCTGCTTCAGCTAAATCGTGAGAGCTGATCGATGTTTCTGTGAGTGGAAGACAGGCGGTGCATGGTTCAGATGGTAATTTTGCCTCTGGTAATGGGCCGACTATGATTTCTAAGTCTTCCTCTATTCCATCCGGCATGTAGGTGTCAATGAGGAGCTCTGAGATGGATTCTTTGAAGATAATAAACAGATTAAATGCTAGTATTTTATACTTCATACACCATAAGCTACAGTTTAAACTGGATAGCCACAATGCTAATTACCAAATCCATTCAGTTTGTAATGTTTTTTTATCCTTTATACTCTCTAGTGGTCTCTAGTAAAAATGTTTGAGCAAATTATTATTTTGCATTCTTGTCTAATTTAATACAACAATCAGACAGCTTTTTTTCTTCTGGTGCAGTACTTTCTTGATGTTTGCCATAAGCTAAGCAGGTAACATTCACTTTCCCTGATTTGGATTTAGAAACAAATAGGATTTGGTCATTCAATTACACTCAAATTAGATGTGAGGGCTAAGAAACTGTGGACTGAAATGTTTTATACAGAGCTTACCCTTTACTGGAACTGGTTTGTCAGGCAGGGGTGCAGATGGAGCATCTGGGATAGTTGCAGATTTCTGCTCATTATCATCTACACTAGATGATTTACTTTTGGTCACACTTGAAGATTCAGTGACGGTAGTGATCTGGGCAGCAGGAAAGTCAGGAAGGGAGGACTGAGGTGGAGGAGCTTTAGACTCTGGCAGGCTGGGCAGAAAGGAGATGGTTGGGGCAGAACACTCAACTGGAGATGTGGGAGGAGTCCTCAAAGGTGCGTGAGGGCTTTGGGGAGATTTTATTGGACGGAAGCTGGGGCTAGTCGGAGACATGCAGCGATTGAAGGGACTAGTTGGTGTGCGAGAGAAAGGGGAGGTGACGGAGGGGCTGATTGGGGAAGTGGGACCACTACTGGCACTGGCTTTCTCAAAGATGAAGGCGGTGTCTGTCAAACTGCGCTGGTAACGACGGAATGGCGGCTTGCCTGCATATAGAACAACAGGAAAAATGGATTGTCTAACACTTCACTTAATGGCAGACTGATTTGAAAGGTTGCTTGTATAACACTTACCTGAGCGTGGCGATACAGGGCTGGTGGAGCTTTGTGACAGTTGCCTGAAAAACTCCCGTGGGTTCATGGAGCGCTGGGAAACGAGGGCCGCTGCCTCCTAGTGGTCATCGTTAACAACAGAGTCAGATGCTGTGAAGTTTTTCCTTTACAAATATGATAAACAAACCAGTAAAACACTCACAGCTGCTTTCTCTATGGACTCGCTGCGTCTGAGTCGAGCCCTCATCTCCTCTTCATGTTCTCTCTGCTGCACCTCCTGTCCATCATTCAGGTTCATCTCGTAAACATGATAACTCTCTAGTAGTGAAACCAATCATTTTCTTGATTACTCACCCAACGAGTTTTCTCCTGTCTTCTAGCTTCTTCTTGACGTTTGGCATCCAGTCTCCTAGAGAAACAAAAATACAGAATATCCTTTTTTGTCACCTTCCATGTCCACTCCATGTCCACTTTTAGCTGCTCTCACATGCTGATATACAATCTATAGAACAAATTTTTCATGGTTTCGTTCCTTTACAGTGATTTATTTGAGTTTCAATGCAGTAACCAGATTATTACAGTTTTGTAGCATTGAAACCTTTATTACATTTATCAACTATTGTTAGCACAGCAAGAAGAGTGATGCAATTAAGCAAATGATTTAAAACTGAAGTGGGCGTGGCATAAAGTGGAAATGGGTGTGGTGTAAACAGAAATGGATGTTTTTTAAAAATAAAAAAAAAATCAATATGAACCCGGGCACTATGCTCTGAAACATATTTAGATTACATAAATAAAAATAGGTAAAGATTGAACATGTGGTTTATGTTTTTATTCCAATAAATAAATAAATAAATAAATAAATAAATAAATCCAATAATCACTCCAATAAAAGCTCTATATTATTAGAAGTTATTTCATATTTTATCCCACCTCCAGAACCTGAAATGAATTTTGTTGATATCATTTTGATTTTTTTTTCATTATTTGCCAATTTTGATAAATGTGATAATCAAGTAACACTGGTTAAACCTAACACACGAAATTGTCCTGATGATAAAAATAATACTCAAAAATAAATAGTGTATCAATACCCTTGGTAGTCCCTGTGGAATTGCTTATTACCTTTGCTCCTCAATCGTTTGCAGTTTTTCATTCATCTTTCTGTCTCTCTCCTCTGCCTCCTTCTTTTCTTGCAGAACTCTTTCTCTCTCTCGGCGTCTCCTGTCCTCCACAGCCCTCTTCTTCTCCTCCTCCTTCCTCTCCTCTTCCTCACGCTGAGACACAGGAGGCAGGTGAAGGAGTGTTATTATAGATTACCTGACTTTCCTGCCTTCCTCGAAACGTGTTGCTGTACTTATTCTGAATTTATTCAAACAACCCATGTGTTCGATTGTGTTTCAGACAGCAGAGATATTAGTGTACTACCAAGTTTAAAATTCTGCACCTCTGCACGTGCCCAGAAGGATTCTCTGTTAATCCATCTCATCTCCATGGCAGCGTTCGTCTTCCTGTAGTTTGTTCCCTGTAAACAGTAAAGCGCAAATCAGGTGTATATCTTATTCATTTCAATGGCGCATTTTTAGCAAGTTTTTAAAGATTCGAGTATCATCAAGCATAGTCTGTTACCACTGTTTCTTCTTTCTCTGTCGATTTGGAGCTTCTTCTAAATCTCTCCATGGGTGGACGAACTTTTGCCAGAATTTCTGCAATCTTTTCCTCAGTCAACTCATCTTTATTAGAGGCATTGATAAACAAATGGGCTTCCTATGAGATGGAAAGTAAAAAATAGGCTCACTTAAATTAAATGTTTTAGAGGAGTAAACTATGTGAGGAATAAAACACTACTGGTCATGCTGTTGTAGCTGAACTACTCAACCCATTATCTACAATTTTTCCAGTATCAGAACATCATGATTTGGATGTTTTATTCCTTATACCACAAACAATCACCAAATATTACAATATAAAATGTTTTCACCTCTTACTTTTTTTTTCTTGAATACACGTTGGGAAGTCGTAGCCTAATAGTTAGAGAGTTTGACTCCTAACCCTAAGGTTGTGGGTTCGAGTGTGTGTGTTCACGATGTGTGTGTGTGTGTGTGTGTGTGTGTTCACTGCTGTGTGTGTGCACTTTGGATGGGTTAAATGCAGAGAATGAATTTTGAGTATGGGTCACCATACTTAGCCTTATGTCATGTCACTTTCACTTTCAATGATTATTCAAAAAACTGCAGCCTGTTATACTACAGAGAGACTGTCAGAAAGCACTGACACACACCTTCTCCTTCCATAAAGAATAACTTGACCCTTTATTCCACATAAAGGTGTTCTGATGCACCGCCTGAATAAAAATCTGACATTTCTAATCAGTATAAACAAATAACTTTGCAAGTCTGATATAAGATTAGTCAGGATACTGTTGGATTTCAGCATGAGATGTTTTTACCTCTGTTTGGACCTTTACACAGAATTTTTGCGGTTGAAGAATGCAAGTGACATTCATTGCTGAATATGACAAATTCCATTATATTTCGTAAATAAAACGTCATATCTCTACTGATAATCCAGTTTATCTTTCCAATACCAAACATAACTTCAACTCCAACATCACATACAAAGAAACAACAAAATAAAGAAGAAATTGTGCTCAGATCATGTTCACCTGTGTGTTTACTTTCACTAGTTTGGTGAGATTAGGAAGAAAGCACACTCCAAAGATCACTACATTCACCCATCTTTGCCAAAGAGCACAAAATCTTTATTTGCTTTCCACAAACTTTTCATATACTAACATTAGAACCAGTGTATTTGCATTAGCTTTGCTGGGCTGGGCTCAAGTCTTACAGGACAGATTAGATACAGAAAGCTCACCTGCACACACCTTTGTTCACTACAAGACCTGCTGAGACCTGTCCAGTAGCATTAGTTAGAAACATTCTCTCTCTCTCTCTCTCTCTCTCTCTCTCTCTCTCTCTCTCTCTCTCTCAGTATATATTATACACTGTGTAGCTGACTCATATTAAGTGAGAGGCTAAGTAACTTCCTGTTGCCTTAAGCTTAAATTTAATTCTGAAAAAAGTGTTAAAAAAATAATAAAATTCAATCAAACTATTTACAACACAATACAATAATACTATTAAAGTATTAGTGCTGTGATATATAATGAGGTCAAAACAAAAGTATAAGGTATAAGAATAAGGTGAGCTTCAGGGAGATAAGGCCCAGTTTCACTTCTTTATATCATTCAGCCCTATGACCATTGGTGGTGCTATTGTTCTTGGTTTCAAAAATATTCACTATAATCCACCTTGAACACATTCGTTACCACAAAATAATCTCTAGAAAATGGCAACAATAAAATATTTTTTGCCTTTTTTTTTTTCTTTTTTAACTTTCAACTTTACCAAAGCCAGCTCTACCAGCTACCAACTGGGGATGACTGAACACACACCTCACCAACTGGGGATGACTGAACACACACCTCACCAACTGGGGATGACTGAACACACACCTCACCAACTGGGGATGACTGAACACACACCTCACCAACTGGGGATGACTGAACACACACCTCACCAACTGGGGATGACTGAACACACACCTCACCAACTGGGGATGACTGAACACACACTTCACCAACTGGGGATGACTGAACACACCTCACCAACTGGGGATGACTGAACACACACCTCACCAACTGGGGATGACTGAACACACACCACACCAACTGGGGATGACTGAACACACACCTCACCAACTGGGGATGACTGAACACACACCACACCAACTGGGGATGACTGAACACACACCTCACCAACTGGGAATGACTGAACACACACCTCACCAACTGGGGATGACTGAACACACACCTCACCAACTGGGGATGACTGAACACACACCTCACCAACTGGGGATGACTGAACACACACCTCACCAACTGGGGATGACTGAACACACACTTCACCAACTGGGGATGACTGAACACACACCTCACCAACTGGGGATGACTGAACACACACCTCACCAACTGGGGATGACTGAACACACACTTCACCAACTGGGGATGACTGAACACACACCTCACCAACTGGGGATGACTGAACACACACCTCACCAACTGGGGATGACTGAACACACACTTCACCAACTGGGGATGACTGAACACACACCACACCAACTGGGGATGACTGAACACACACCTCACCAACTGGGGATGACTGAACACACACTTCACCAACTGGGGATGACTGAACACACACTTCACCAACTGGGGATGACTGAACACACACCTCACCCATTTTCACATACGTGAGCTCACAGATCCTCATGATTGGCTATTGTCTCTCATTCATATTCATTACATTAATATCAGTCATGCTATATTTTCTCATATTTTGTCTCCTTTTACAGATTCCCACTTTACTGTATAGCAAATTGCATTTTTTCCCCTTATTATTCTATTTTCTATTTTATTATTCTTATTATATTTTACTATTAGATTCTATTTGAATTTTTATTTTGAATTTGACTGACAGGGGATGTCCCTCCCACCAGGAGCGCTCTACAAACATCTTATGCTTCTTTGACTCCCAGATATTGATGACTGTTGCATCATCATGATTCCTTTATCTGGCGATCACAAACTGCTCCTACAACCTTTTTTCTGTCTATTTACTTCTGCGCTACTCCAACAGATCTCTTCCAGGAAGTGGAGTAATAAAAATACAACTGCAACAAAAAAAAAGACCAAACCTAAGTGTAATCAGCACATCACACAGAACCATGCGTTTGTGTGTGCTGAGAACTGGATGTGTTTACAGAAAATGAGGTATGAAACAAGATCGTTTTAACTGAGTGACCACACTGGTGCAGAAAAGATCCCATCACACTTCACGCAAACATACTTCAGATCTTCTGTAGACCGTCACCCTAAATTCAGAAGCTCTTCAGGCATAGAGAGGAGGAGGAAGAGGAGGAGGAGCATGTCTGTGTTCTGGTTGAAATCTCATCTGTTTGTGGACAGTGACAAATGGTGAAAGTTATTAAAGACTAGAAATCTGTGTCTGATCCAGTGCCAAAACTTTGCTTCTCAAGTTAAAAACACGAAGCCATTTGCACTGTATATTTAATACAAACATGAAACAAATCAAGTTTAAATCAAACACTGCTACTATTTTTGGACTCCTCTATAGTTCTAAACTATAGCTTGCAGAATGCTGTATTCACTATATGCCAATGTAGACTTAATGGCAACTTTTTTATTTATGAAACTACTAAAGCTGATAAATAACAAAAGCTTGAAGCTTGTACGAGTCAGTTACTATTACATGAATTAGACTGTGCAACCCTGTACTTGGGTTTATTCAAGCAGTATTAGTAAATGTTTTAATAAAGATATTCACAAACACACCCCTCCACACACACATCTATAAGTCCACATAAAGCTCTGCAGATGGAATAATGACTTAGAAAACAGGGGCACGAAAAAGGGGGCATGAAAAAGAAAGGTCTGTGGGTGTGCCTCAGAGTCTTACATCACCGTCAGTGCTGGCTGTGGTTCAAGGTCTGCAAATACCCCAGTTTCAGAAGGGATTAGTGCACTGCACAGCGCTAGCAAGCACAGGCTGCTTCTTCCACACCCAGTTCTTTCTTCATTTCTACAAACCTCGTACCCTTCCCACATTGAAAGCACCAAAGGAGAGCACAGACAAGTCGAGACTGCTTCATCAGCCTCTCTAATCCAGTGTAATACTTGACTCGAACATATGAAGTAATAGTCTTCCCTTCGCTCCCTCCCTTTCTTTCTTCTATCTTATTCATCCCTCTTACAAAACAGGAGGACGGCAGATGACTGTTATTACTTGCCTAGATAATAGGTTTTAGCTTGTTGACGTACAGCAACGCCCCCAAGGTGCAGCTCGACATAATAACAATGTCTGTGTCAGCACTTCTAATGTAACAACTTTCCCTAGGGTAACATGCGGAGAAGTCATTTTTATACTATAATATAAAAAAATTAATTAATTAAAAAAAAACAAGGTATGCTACCTTCATCCCAAACAATAACCGTGTAGTTTTACTTGTCTACACCTGGGCTTCCCAAACCATTTAATAACACGGGCCACACCTTAGGAGCAGAATGGCTTTACAGTGTGTTTTACAGTACACCGTGTTTCACTCTCGTTCGCTCAAGAATGTGAGAAGAATTCAGCACACATATGGGACTAGATTTCAACGCATGTAGCCTTCCACTTTAACCAAGTTAAAACAAATCTATTTATTTTACACATCTACTTGTCATAGTCTGAATTTGCATACATACAGACATAAAAATTTCTTTTGAAATGAAACCTGAGCCATTTTGAAATATGCGTCAGGTACATATCTGATAGGTAGCCATGCGACATGAGAACGTTCAGAGTGAAATTCATAGAAACTGAGTTGTGTGTTGAAAGAATTTTCCAAGTAGTCGATAAGCATATGTACTGTATACAGTAGATGCGGGACAAGAGTGTTTTTTTAAAGACAGATATGGATCACTTACAGCTACAAATGTCAACCTTCAAGACGGATCTGTCGGATCTGAGCATTAAAATCAGAATTGTGCGATGAAACTTGTAATGAGAAGACAGGAAGGAACTCTTGGATCTACTCTTGTATATCTCTATAGATCAGGGGTAGAACATGAGAATTCTCTACTCAGCTTAGCTGTTCATACAACAGATGAAAAAGCACAGTTATGAAAACATATCATACACACTCCGCTTCTGCAGCAACTATATTGTTTGTTAACCGTAATTACTGCTAGTTCATGCTAATGCACAATTCACATTATAAATGCTAAGTCACCTTGGGATGCTTACATGATTTCTTGAGTGTGAATTCACACGCTGCTTGGCCTGGCTCACTGAATCATCTGCTAGCAGACGTTTATTGAAAATGAATAGCAGACGAGTGATTAGTAACTCTGGTGAGTTGAAATCCATTAACGCTGGAGAGTATTGTATAAGATTACAACTTGAATCGGCTTAAATCACCGCAAAGTTGAATGAAAATCGACCTGTCAGATATTTTGAATCAGTAGAAATAAATGAATTATTTTATTGCTGCAAGTCTGATATAATATGATTCATGGCAGTGTTGGATTTCAGTTGGTATGAGACGTTTTTCACACTGTTGGGATAACCTTACACAGAATTTTAATGGTTGAATATAACCATCAAATTTTAGTTTTTAATGAAAAAAAATTGTGCAAAAACACAACAAAAGAGATGCAAACTCCATTTCTGGCTTCTGGTAAAAAAAGTTCCAGAATCTTACAATATGATAAAGCCTTAACAATGTAGAGACTTTACCTTGACACAGTTAATACGTGTTGTGTATTGCTTAAAACACAGGATTTATGAAGCCTTCATCAGATTCTGTTAGCTTTTTGTAATGTTAATTAACACAAATGCAAACTCTTTGGTCTGAACTATTGTACAATTGGAGAAAACTCAGACCCAGCCAGTTAGTGCTGGTGGATGGAAAGAATTTGAGTTACATGCAATTTGTTCCCAGAAAATTACACAAGGTCATTAGAAAATCTCAAACATCTATTAATCAATTTAATCAACTAACAGGAAAGCTGGGAAATTTCAACTCAGCTAATGTTTTGGTAGCTATTTGACCAAGCTGGAGTGAATACTTTCAGACTTTTTCTAAGACAAAAAGAGATTCCAGTTAATATTTGATTGCATAAATGTTGTATGCTTCTGTCTCAAGTCAACAGTCCTCCTTGGCAAAAGAACTCTGGATATTTATGCAGAGAGTTACCCATGATCACATGGAAGATGATGGTGATTTGGTGTTATATGACCTGTCTAACACACACATTATGTATGTTATATAGCGTATGCATATGACAATGAGATGCAGCTTGATGGTTAGAAATCTCCAGTATTCGCAATGCAGAAAAACATTTGAGCAAAACCCAACCATTTCCAGTAATTGGTGTAATTACCTGCCAATTATTTCTTCCAGCACAGACTCACTGCACTGTGAAGCAAAACAAAAAAAATCCAATAAAAAGTAGACAATACAGAGAAGTAGCTTGAGGGGATTGAGACACCACCAAAATGCCTCACGTTAAACCTGTTATTGATACTATGTGGCTGAAGCCAAGATGGGGAATCTGGTTTGAATTGTGGGCTCATGTGACTGAAAATGGAACATGTGCTTCTGTTTGCAAATGGAGATTGGAGGATTTAAAATGAGTCAGAATACATTACAAAATTGGGGTATGTGGTAACCTAGTGGTTTAGGTGTTGGATACCTACTGAAGGTTACGAATTTGAATCCCATAACCACCAAGATGCCACTGCTGGCTCCCTGAGCAAGGCCCTTAACTATCAGTTGTACAACAAAAGTCATTACTGCATGTTAAATCTCTTGCAAACAATTTTCTTCATATGTGTAAATGGTAAAAGGCACTAGAAGCTACTAGCTACAATGCATCTACTTGCATGAATCCCTGGCATCCAGTGTATCCCTTTTGTCTTTGGGTTCCAGCAGACTCCATCCAGATCTGCCAAGAACAATAAAAGCTCCAGCAAGCGCAGTAATCTGCTATTAATTCCAGTTACCATTCCAAACAACGGAGCCATCTATGACCTCACCCTCAAAACTTGCCTTATAATGAAGGCAGTCAGGGGTGCCACCGTGACAGCAGAAAGCAGGAAGAGGGCTTAAGAGAGTTGACTGATATCCAGGAGAGAGAAGAATGTCTCACATTTCCACACAGGTACATTTGGAGAAGAGACTTGAGACATGAGATTTAGACTAGACCTGAGCAGCTCTCACAGTTGATGTACTTTTATTCTGTACTGACGTGCTTCCTGGTTACTTAATATGTCGTTTTTGTGTCATTATTCACAGGAAAAACAAGGGCTGATCCTCTATCCACAGCAGACCAACAGAGCACAGAAAGCAACAAGTGATCATTCCTTTTCTATGAGACACCAAACCTTGATTTCAGCACCAAAAGCAATATAATTCAATTGTTATTTTCTCACTTCTATTCAAACTATGTATGACACAGCAAATCAACAGATCAAAACAATTGTCTTAAAGAAATCCTCAGACCAAGCCACATGTGGCCTGACAAATCCTATGTTTCTACCTGTAATTAGTTTCCATTTATTCTTTAACACAAAACATTGCAAGAAAAGTGTACAACCGTGGTTGATACTGGTCCCGTCATATACAAGTCCCTCCAATTTCCTCAATTATTTCTCAGATTTTCTACAGATTTTGGCCACTACTCATATAGTGGTAGAACTGGTAGAACTTTAAGTAATTTTCTGGGAAAAAAAAAACACACACACACACACAAAATAACCCCACAAAGTGAAACAGTCACAAAAAGCGACTAATAAACATTAAATCTCAAATCTATCATGAAATGTGTATTGAGACATTTGGATTAAAATGAATAAATTTAGAATAAATGCTTCAAATAAACTGTTAGTACAGTAAACTTGCTTTTGCAATTCTGTTAGTGAAGCCAATATGAAGCAAATAATGTAAATCAAAGCAGCAATTCGCAACAACAACCACCAACAAGAAAAAAACAAGGCTAACTGACTCTTGGTATGTGAACATAATGCATTTTGTCTCCAGAAATTGTGACAAGCTCAGAGCATCCAGTTCGAAACTCAAAGAACATGTACAACGGTCAAGACCCAAAGTCCACTCTGAACTTCTAAAATAATAAGTACATAACAAATATGTGTCTTCAGCCCCCTACATAAACAAGACCTTCCCTAAGAAGGGCAGTCATGAAAGGTCCCACTGCATATATTTCACTACATGTCAGAAGATCCAAAGTAAAAATGGGGAACAGAAGACATTCTTCGGATGCCTCTCAAGCTGACCGGGTGATGCCTTTTAAAGGCAATAAGTATAAAAGTAACCTTGTGTGCATTCAATAAACTCATAAAACTCTTCTCTGTGATTATGGAAATGTTAGGCAAACATGGTTAAGCCAGGAAGGCCACGGAGACCATGGACGTTCTCACGACATCAGACACGGCTTGTCTGACTCGGCTCTGTAACAAGGAATTCGCTCGACACCTCCAATACGCAGGGGTCGACGATGGGGTGACCGAGATAACCTTTTTTCAGTGCTATTCTTTTCTTTCATTCTCTCTTCCTCCATTCCATCCTATAATTCTGCTCCTTCTTCCTGTCCACCATGTGTGAGAGTTTATTTGTTGGTGTGGTGCTCAATAGAGCTGGAGAATAATAGGGAAGCGAAAGAAGGAAGGGAGCAAGTGAGCTGTGCCTGTCACCAGCCATTGAACAGGCACTCTGTACATACAGACGGAGGAAGGAAACAAACTATAAATAGGAAACATTGGCTAACAATAGAAAGTGTTTTTTTAGGCTTGTGAGATTGCGGTTAATGTGCCATCGTTGTGCTTTCGTCTGCAGTTAGTCTAAATAATGATACTGATAGTTTTATCTGTTCTTCAAGGAGGAAAACACATTTACATTTCCAGCATTTAGCAGACACCCTTAACCAGAGCGATGTACAATTTATCTCATTTATCCCCTTTCTCAGGGGACCAGCAGTGGCAGCTTGGTGGACATGGGAATCAAACTCACAACCTTCCGATTGATAGTCCAGTGCCTTAACAACTAGGCTAACACATCAGCAAGATATGTCAGTATATTATAAGATTATGAGACACAACAGACTTCATTTCTAAGTCTAAGTCTAAAGAAGCAGGCACCACGTTTTCTGACAGACATAAAAATCTTCTCACTTGACAACTAGACAGGATCTATTACTGATTCAGAATCCTATTGATACTATGTTCCCAAAGCTAACCTGCGGTATTGTACCCATCAGAACATGATTATTAACAGCTGAAAGTTTTGAACAAACCTAATAACAAGCCAGTTTGCTTGTTGTATTTCTAAAAGATCTTAATTTCTTTCCCATGCTTCTCAAGCCAAATATTACACAAAAATCACAGTTGCTCAAGTTTGTACAGCAAGCTTATCAGACCCGGACAAGCCCGTGCAATCCGACTGTTCGTTTTTATCACATTCACAAAGCCAATTTCAAACGAATACAACTCGCTCACGCGCTCAAACACAGAGGAAGCAGACGTGCTGCGACAAACATATGAATAGAGGATGTCACTGGGCAATCATCAATCTCACCTGAAGATCAACACACTTAGCGTGATGAATAGACATTTCATTTCATTGGAAGAGAGTACAATGACTTCATTATCATTTCACACCTCTTACCTCCCTCTTTCTCTTGTTTTTATCAACAGTGATCTCTCCAGATTAGACCTGGGCTCATACAGGCTGTGTGTGTGTGTGTGTGTGTGTGTGTGTGTGTGTGTGTGTGTGTGTGTGTGTGTGTGTGTGTGTGTGTGTGTGTGTGTGTGTGTGTTTGTATGTGTGTGTGTGTCTGTGTGTGTGTCTGTTTGTGTGTGTGTGTTTGTGTATGTGCTTGCTTGTGTGTGTGTTTGTGTTGTGTGTGTTCGTTTGCGTGTGTCTGTGTTGTGTGTGTGTACACATGTCTTCTAGCTGACTCCTATCATGTCTGGCTTTTGTATTCAGAGCTGCAGCGTGAAGACTGTAATTATTCGTTTAAAGAGATAAAAGAAAGGGAAAATAGAGTATACAGAGGATGACAGAACATTCCAGAAGGACACACACACACACACACACACACACACACACACACACACACACACACACACACACACACACACACACACACAGGATATATAAAAACAAACAAAGGAACGTTGCCCCCTTACTCATGCAAATCCAAAATGCTTACAAATGCAGATGGGAACTGAGCTGATTATTGGGATTCTATAATGAATTTCATGTATTGGTATTTTAATACCAAGGGCACATTCTGTTGCTGTTTTAAGAAGCACAAAACTAAATTATAAGTGTCATGTTTTGTCTGTGTTTATGGCAACAACAGGGCATAAAGTATTATTCTTAGCAGTGTACAGCAACACAACTTCCTTCACTAAAACCAGGGCTTAAATCATTCCGGAGCTGAGGAAATCCAAACATTTATTTAGAACATACAGTTGAATATCACCGAGCGCATCCAGCTATCAGTCTGCGGTTGATTAGAACATGCCCTCAGATGTCTCCTTGCAGTAAAAAATCTCTTTGGGAAACATTTCTATAGATATTATAAGAACTTTTTTTTTTAACCATCATGTCTGTTCAAAATTATGTCCCATTAGTCAATGTTGTCACTTTGGAATAAAAAATACAGTTGTGACAATTACTTTAAAATATCTAATACAGACTAATCATTCATATAACAGGTGTGTGTGTGTGTGTGTGTGTGTGTGTGTGTGTGTGTGTGTGTGTGTGTGTGTGTGTGTGTGTGTGTGTGTGTGTGTGTGTGTGTGTGTGTGTGTGTGTGTGGTGGAATGATACAAGAATTTCATGTTTGCAATAATACTATGGAAAAATTGCTTAGACAAATGTAACTAGGCAACTATATCTTTTTGATCATACACTTTTTCCTATTAAAGTCAAGATGTGAATATACGCAGCTAAATAAATGTAACTTTAACTGTAATTTTTGGTAAATTTAACTTTATTTAAAAATGGATTTTCAGTGGAATAGTGATAGCTGATATGTACTATACATATATAATTAGCTAGTTGGCTACCATAAGATTTTAGACTACTACATATTAGTGACAGTATAAATAAACAGCCAAAGCAAGGCAGCTTCATAACCACAATGTATCTGTACGTTTTGCAAATTACTGAAGTTTGTTTGGAATCTGACCTGCAACCAAACCACTTTCATGCTAATACGTAGCAGTGGATGTACAGTAGTGTCTGTGCTCAGGTTTGTTTCTCATGTCTATATCATAATATCATCATAAGGAAAAAATCATACGGCATTTACAGCTATATTACACAGAAGTATGTGGACCCATTGTCATCACACCCATTTGTGGACCTTCCAAAAAAGTATATAACTGTGTGGAATGTTTTTATTTGCTGTTGCATTCGGCTTTACTGGAATTTAAAGGCTCAAGCATAATCCAGCCTGACAATACCACTGTGCATAAAGTGACATCTATAAAAGGCATGTTTTGACAAGTTTGAAAAATGTAAGTGTCCTGTGTTTTGACTTCAACCAGACTGAACAACTTTAATATAAACTGGAATGCTGACTGCACCCCAGGCCTCCTCACCCAACATCAGCATCTGACCTCACTAATGCTCTTGTGGCTGATTGAGCAAATCCTCATAACTGGATGTAAATTACTGCACCTTTTAAATCTACAGAGTTATTATTGCAGTTAATGGTAAAAAATGGAGACTACAAGAAGATGATAATAGAAGTCTATGGAGTTAGAACTCCTTGGCCCATGCTCAGTGGAGTACCAGGCTGCTAATGATATATTGGGCTAGTTTAAAAACACTATATGTGGCCAAAATGAATCAAAATAAATCTAAAATATTTCCACACAAAGGTAAAGTGTAAGTGCAGAGACTGGGTCTGTGATGCACAAAATCATTTCTATTGTAAGCTACTGTACTTTCCAAGCTGATGAAAATTGGAATTATGGATTGGATAGAAATGTTGAAATACTTATTTCCCACCCTTTTTCAATTGCCCATAAATTTGGGCTAATTCAAGTTTTTTTGTGTGGTTTGAGATGTAGTGGGGGTTTTGCTGAAATTTTGCTGAAACCTGCCAACGCTGGGTAATGATATCACCTTGAATACAGCTGAAACCCTCAAAATATGGTGCAAAGAGTAAATGCTGGTTGACTCTATGTTGACTCTCAATTGCCTATTACGGGTATAAAAGTAAAACTATTATTCTAAAAATTCAGTAGATACTAACCAATAGCACAAGCCAAGTGTGATAAACTCTCATTGTTGTCTATGCCATTATAAATGTCATCCTGCCCTAATCTAAAATCTGTGATCACCGGGCACTGCTGAAGATGGAAATGTATACCTGAAGTACAATACAAGTCTTCCTGAAGTAGTCAAAAATAGAAAGAGCCATGAAATGCATGTGATATTTTTTTTTCTTAAAGTTAATAATACTGTTACTAATAATAAAAGTAAAAGGAAAGATTACATCAGATGAAATGAATAATAATACTAAATTCCCAGCAAAATCAGCAATCAGCAATCAGCAACATGGCAAAAGGATGTTATTATATGATCCTCTTTCACACAATTTCACAAAAGCACTTCTTGAATTTAGACTTAAATTTCACATGACCCACATACAGTATCTACAGTGTGGTTAAACAATGGCACTGTGTTTCTTGTGTTATATTTCAGTATATTTGTGAAAGGACTAAAAAGTGCAATATATGCAATAGGATTTTATGATGAATCGCTGGGTAACAGTAGCACATCATTGTATACAGTATGTTATGTGAAAGAGAGAGAGAGAGAGAGAGAGAGAGAGAGAGAGAGAGAGAGAGAGAGAGAGAGAGAGAGAGAGAGAGAGAGAGAGATGCTAGCTCGCTCGCGAGCGAGCAGTCGCACATCCGAGCAGTCTAGATCAGAGTTAGCAAGAGATACGCGCGCGCGTCGTGCTCGTCGTGCGCGTCGATCTTTCTGCGCGCTCTCTTGCTGCTCATCTCTCATCTAGTTGCGCTCTCCCCTCCTCTACTCTCGCTCTCTCGCGCTACTCGCTCTCTCGTGCTCTCTCGCTCTCGCTCGTGCGCTCGCGCTCTCTTTCTCTCGTTCCGCTCTCTCCTCTCTCGCTCTCCGCTCTCTCTCTCTCTCGCGCTCTCGCGCTCTGCGCTTTCGCTGCGCGCTCTCCTTCCTCGCCGCTCGCGCGCTCTTTCGCGCGCGCGCGCGCGCTCCGCGCGCGCGCGCGCGCTCGCGCGCCCTCGCGTGCGCGCTCCCCTGCTGCGCGCGTGCGCGCGCTGCGCGCGCGCGTCTCGCGCGCGCTCGCGCGCGTGAATCAGATGCGAAGAATAATAGAAATGTAAATAGGATAAGAAGAAGTGCGAACATCCCTAGTGGTACTCTCTCTCGCTCATCTCTGCTCCTCACCTCCCTTCCAGCTGGTAATCCCCTTATTCCTTACAAGAGTTTTTTTGACTGCAGGTACATGACTTGCACATTCTGTCCTTCGAAACTCTTCCACATCTTCTCCAACCTGTGCAATGTGCAATGCAGTTAGATGTAGTTCTGAGTTAAATCTTTTCATAGCATGGAATAACAGAAACCATTTAAAGTCTGCAAGTACATTCACAACACTGATAAAGGATTATATTAATCTAGAGCAAGGACAGTTACTGAATTATATTTTCATTGTATTTATGTATTCTGCAGAACTGAATAAGCACATCATCAGATGTACTGATAAACTGAGAGTTCTGATTCACTGCATACGGTTATTAAACAGGAAACAACTTCTAGTTCCACTGAAACTACAGAATCTTCTAGATTAATCTAGACATGAATAGTACGCAAAAATACTCATGTAGCAAGATGTCTGAGATTAAATTGGAAGAGATAACAGGAGGACATGGCATGAAATTATCATGAAGAAAAAGGAAGATGTGTAGCTTTATCTCTTGTACTATAATCAGAATTTGTTTAAGTTAAGTAGAATAAGTGTTTATATGTGGGGTTATCTGACACACACTCAATGTTTTTAATTGTACTGTGAGCAGGTCACTAAAGCCACCACCCCTTCTTCTCTACATCGCCTGACTGGCTACAGATGCCACCTCTGACCTCGAACACAGCATTCCTGACCTGTTGTCCAGGCAACCAGTGTAGGGGAGGTTACTGAGAAGGATCCCAGCATGCTTTGCGAGCATGTGAGTGTATTTGAGCTCCTTCAGTTACAAACCGTCTGGGGTCAAAGCCCTTTTGTGAGAAAAAACCCATTGACATATCTCATCAACAGGACCCTCACATACATCCCTCCTTAAAAACAGCCTTTCCAAAGATCTTTCTGTATCAACCAATGTGAAGCCACATAAAGCTCACACCCCAATGAAGGACCAATGGAAGAAGAGAATCGAGATTTCACATCCAATGGGAATAAATAAACGTGATCTCAAAGTAGTGTGGTACAAATGCCAAGCTTTAATGCTTTACTGCAATCAGAAAAGTGGTGATGAACTGAGACCAAAATGTAAACTATCTGAAATCAGACTTCTCTGTTAATATCCATTCGACTTACCCAGCAGATAAGGATTATCCGTGGCTGTTCCACACCATGCAGTGCAATTCTGCACAGTCCGTACATCGGTTTGGCAATGTGAAACTTCTGGGCCAATTCTGTCAAGCCTCCATCTACAGAGAGATGATAATTTTGGGATAATAAAAGAGATTATAAATTATTCTGACAATTTTATCTCTATTTTAACTTAACTCTTTATTATTAAACAAATCTTATATCAAGATAATTTGCTTGCTATTAACCACAATTAGTCAGATTGCCATTTCAATCATTTAAACATACAGCAAAGCAATGTTTCTACACTGTAGAAATGTATGCTTTAAATGATCTCAAACAAAATATCAAATGCTGTCATAATATGTACCAGAGGCTCATGGGAAATGTTTACGCCTTATGGAAATTCTTTAGCATTTTCAATATTAATGAATATGAATATTCATATTAGCATATGAATATTAATGAACACATTTCTACTAATAAACAAATTATTTGGAACATAAGAAACTCATTAATTAATTAAATATTTTGTAAAAATGAAAAAACATGCATATTCACACTGTTGTGATCTTACTTCCAGAATCAAAGAGCTTCAGGTTGTTGGTGAATCCATCATACGCAAACAACGCCCTGAAAAAGAGAAAAAAACATTATAACTTTTTTATTATTATTTTTTTTTTACAAAGCTGAACTTGAGTTCTGTTTAATCATATTGTGATATTTGTTATAATTGCTTGTTATAACCACATTACAGACTACAACAGGACTCGGTCTGGTGCACTTCCTAGATTCTCCTTAAAAGTAAAGGTTGTGCCTAACTAGTGCTTCATCCATGCAAACGTCAGATCACTGGAATGTAGTGAGTGGGCAGGCAGCTGTAAGGACCATATGCTTTCACACACCCGACACACCATTCATAATGTCTCAATCTGCACCCTACGTTTAGCATTTTAATATACATACCGAGACTGAACCCTAATAAAACCACATGACCCGTCCCCGGGGTAGGTAAATGAATACAGTACTGAATTTTCTCACAGGTTAGCTTTCTTCTATATGCTCTTTAGGCTATCCTGCATGTTTGGCCCTTGGGAGCATCAATTAAACTTTGCATAGGCTACAGGCCTTGACTTCACTGTATTAGCAAAGACTTGCCTGAGTATGCACATCTGACAGGTTCAAGTCGAAGCTGGTGCGTCTGTGCTCTCTTAAGACACCAGGGCTAATAACTCACATAATTTTAGCGTGTGGAATCCAATGATAGCATTTGAACGCAGGTCGCAGCTGTCAGTCAGGGCTACTGTAAAGCCATTCTTGTTGGTGCTTGATCAGAGAACGATTTCAAAACCTGGGAAAGTGTTTTGCTTTTAGCACCAACAGAACAATAGACAGGCCACAGATATATGAGATGAATCATCCAGTAGTTTTTAGGACATTTTTTCTGTTTGCAACTAGATATGACAGGATGTTGCAGGTCTAGAGCTAGGATATTATGTATAATGTCACTCCATGCCAAACCACACTGATTTCCTTCCAATGGCTTATTTATGTTTTGGGCAGTAGGTAGTATTTAATGAAAATGAGCTTACAAATCTATTTTGGTTTTATCTCATGATGTGTGTGTTTTTTTAACACAGAGTTACACATAATTTGACCCCTTAAACTCTAGAGTTATTATTTCTAATATTCATATATCTGAGATAGAATTTTTTTTCAATCAGGTTTATTAGTAACTACAATCAAAACTAAGAGGATGGTTAAGCAGCCACATTTCTAAACTAGCTGAAGTGCCCTGGGAGTTTATGGGGTTAATTATAGATAAAAAGGAACCTTGTTTACTGGTTGATTCTTGAATCTCTCAATTTCTGATTAAGCAAAAGTTTTATTAAACCTTAAATAAACCCTTGGCTAATAAATATAAAAACCCAATGTTTAATATAATAGATTTAATATCAGTGGGATATGATTTCATCTAAGTAAAAAACAAACCCTAACTACACTTCATTGACCCCTAAATGTCCCCAAGCACCCAGTTTAAGGAGATTGCATAACGCTCAGGTGCTACTTCTGAAGACACATCCACAGAAGATAGAGCTTTTGTTACAAATAGATCCGTGTCATATGTCGATTCATGCATAATGAGTGAACAAGAAACAAGTATGTTGTCATTGTTGTCCAAATGTCCACCAGGCCTGTGCTCACTGGAAGACATCCAAATGATGACCCCTGTATCTGACACAATGCCCAGGCATTAACCGTCCAACCACACACACCCCTCCTCCCTGACGCACAAACAAACACACACACATGGATTTGTTTGCAGTTCGGTTGCTTTAACTCCACTGTTCTTAAACTTAATAACAAGGGGATGTGAGAGAGGTAACAAGTAAACTGTCACTGTGTTGTGAGAGCTGAGACAGGTGGTAAGTGGGGAAATTCTAGCTAAAATGCTAGCAGCAGGCTGTAAATAATGAATGTTCCTAAGAAGAACCAAGTACCAGGCTTGTGAATATGAAACTGAATCAACATACACGTTTTAAAAACGCTCTTAAACCTCATCAAGAATGCATGTTTAATCGTATTCAAACAGTTATAGTTACATTAGGCTTCATTTTCAAGCATTATTATCAGCAAAGTTTACATCTTTATAAGTAGTCTTGTAAATCCCTCCTGAGCCTCGACCATATGGTGGCTTAGATTAATGAATTCTACATGCCTTGACTTGGGAAACCCGAGGACTAAAGAAAGTCATTTGTTAAGAACTAAAACTGTTATACACAATGTTAGGCTGTGATGTCACATTTAACATGTGGCCAGAAAGCATCAGCTAAATCCTCATAAAGCCTTGGTAATCATTTAAAACAAGTTTTAACTAAAGCCTTATTTGGACAGAATTAGTTTTACATGGAAAGGTAGTATATTGCAATTGTTACTGGTTAATCTCTGGGATTTTAATCCTATTCAAATGTGTAATAGCACTGCCTTTTTTTTTGCTAACATGACAGATAGCTTTTATAAATTTCAGAGAAGCAAAGCTCCTAAGTATAAGGTCAAAACAACCAGCTTGTATTAAAATAAGATCTATGAGTATTTAGTGTAACATTGTGTGCATGCTTATCCCATAAAAATCAATTATTAATACCACCAGCAACACTGCTTGAGAGACATCTGCCTGGAAATCTTATCCCCCGAATATTATTTAATAGTCTTGGGTTCACAGTGGTTCCTTCAGTGTTGTGATGAATGTACTCTAATGTTGACAGGTTTTAATGATCCTCCCTAAGGTTATGGTATATTATTGCAGTCAGTGTCTATTCTGTGAGGACCACACACACACACACACACACACACACACACACACACACACACACACACACACACACACACACACACACACACACACACACACACACACACACACACAAACCTACAAACAATGACACAGTAAATGTGCACAAACTGTCTGTGTCTGTGGTACAACACTTTCAGGCTAGAGTGATATCTCCTTGGTGACAGGATCCATGACGTCAGCTAGACAATGCACACCTTGGGCGCATTTGAATGAACAGGCAATGTGGGTTTAGTCTATTCCTGCATTTTCCTTTAACGACATCTTAAAGCACAAAGGCTAATCCAAGGGAGAATGATTCTGAATACATGTGCATCAGCTGATGCTGCTGATTTGTACTTTTGAAAGGTGATCTAGCATAAGTAGTAGGTTATTATTTCACTTCTTGTGATCCTGCATGAAACGCTGTACAGCCGTGCCCCTGAAATAACCCTGTGATTTTCCTTATCCTCACCAAGGGAGATATAGCCATATCATAGGGAACAGATACAGCTGTTAAGGCGTGTTGCAGCTGGGTGTTTCACAACATGGTAAGATGTCATTACCTCATGTGAGTTAAGGCTTGCAAACAGCTCACAGATGCTTCAGGGCTAGGATTGGATTTCTGTAGCACTTATGCATGAGATCCAGTGAGGGAACAAGGGTGGGATAGAGATACAAGAGAATTAGCAGCAGCATCTGTGAGGAATGAACTATAGCTGGGAATTGACAGAATTTAGGTTTTTCAAATGTTTTTTAAGACTGAAGTCAGTTGAATGTGGTTATCCTACTAGACAGGATAAAACAGATTGAAACTCCGTCTACAACAGGAGACGGAGGTCATTGAGCAAAAAAAAAAAAAAAAATCTGTGGCTCAGACTTCCTCTCTTCACACATGCAGCTTTCGAACTGATGAGAAAAACAGTTCCTTAACCCACACCATACACCTCTGAGCTCAGAAGCAGAGGAGTTTAGGAAAACTGGAATGCATACAGATCAGAAACACGAATGAGAAAGTCAAGAGAGAAATATTTGGGAGCTAAAGCGGCAACATTGGTTTTCTGCACATTTTTATGTTATTCATATCCTTATTATATAGTGTGGATTTGCTCTGAAAAATGTTTAAGCCTTTAAGTGGAATCCTTATGCTCACACAGGAAAACTTTTAATACGTTACACTGAATGTCATGAAATTCTCATCAAACTCTCCTTCTTTTTACATTAGCCTCTCTGTCCTGTCTTGACACAGCTGTAAATATGCGTCTGCTGCCTTGACCTGGGGGCCCCAAATACTATTTATAGCAGTCTATCTCAGCACAGATCTCTGAGACATAGCATTCAACATCACTCATTTCCTCTTTTCTTGATGATTATGCCAAAAATGGGAATAAGTGGTCACCCCCTTGCATTGTACGTTTCCTGTGTCTCTGACTGACTGAATGCTTCGTCCTTTCTGAAAACTCTTCATAAAAAAAAGTTTGCTGACAAGCTGTGCATAAACTTCTTATTCTGATGGAATCATTCCATGTACAGTAAGTAAAGCTAGAAAACATCTGCTGCTAACATTCTGAATCCTATTCAGACGATTCAATAGCTCCAAGGAGAAGGAACATTTTTGCCCGGTTATGTCTGTTTATATTTAAACAGACGTGTAGTGGAATCATCAGGTAATCCGTTAGTTTATTCTTACAGCTGTCTGTGTATAGAGAGAATGCGTGTAGCAGGGTGTACGTAGAAAAGGATGGAATGGACACTTTAATGAGCTAATGTGATGCACAAATACCCCACTGGCATGCCACCTATCCATATGCATATTGTGTGCATTTTAAGACTACATTATCTATTCATAATGCAATGCTACTTGGTTACATACCTAGGATACTGAAGCAGGTTAAAATGTACCTGGAATGGTTCACAATTCAACAAGGAATTCTTTATACGTTACTCCTGACATCACTGTCCTACGTCTACATTTGCAATTCAAATTCTTGACTGTTGACAAATAGTATTTTGGCTTAGAGAATCGTGGTGTGGTCTTTAAAGAGCCATGTCTAAAACCGAGCATTAAACAGCAACTAAAAGAAGCAAAATTTACTCAGGACCAGGAGTTACCAGGCAAGAGGAAAGTTGCAAAACAGTTTTTAGTGTTTACATAAATGCAGTTCCTAGTCATTTAAGAGTAAATCTATGGGCTTAGTTGTGGCCAGGGAACAGAGAACATGACTCCAGGCTCTGGCCTTGCTTGAACCTGTGCAAGCTCCAGCCTGATACCCTGCAGACCAATCACCATAAACCCCACCAGACACAGATCTCCATTTAATAATGAGACATAATAGCAAGAAAGAAGCTTGCAGAAGTACACACAGACTGCCTAAGGCATACATTTTGCAATACTAATATCTGCTAATGCTTGGACATTGCACACCAAACCCCAGATTATATTGAGTTCAATTTGGAGAGGATAATAATGATACCTAATATAGCATCTAGCAAGACAATCCCTGAAGTTACAACTGAAAAATGCTTTGTTCATGTACCTTCTGAGAAACAGGCCTGCTAGCAGTCTGGCAATCATGAAATCCCCTCCAGAATCTCTGACTAGAGCTTTGCTTCTGGCTAATGCTAAAATATTAAACACAACACAGTGTTTCTCACATCTTTTTATTTTCATCAAACTTGTGAATGGAATAAAGATGTCATGGTTTAACATATTGACATACAATAGAACAATGGTGATATGGTTTGACTTATTCACCAATAGGCTTTGCCTTAATATAATTTCTGTTAACAATGTGCAACAGAACATTTGGTTTTAAGGTGTCAGGTTAAGATCTTTAATATCACCTAATTCTACAGCACTGTTGAGTTCCTGTTTTTTGACTAGTCAGAAGCTGATTAATTGTCTATAACTACAGAACGGACACTAGTTCTAGCTGTAGATCAAACAATTCTTTAAATGTTAACATTATAAAAACAAGTCAGTACTGTAAGTTGATCAAGACTTTTTTATTTAACAAAGAAAGGTCTCTTCTAAGGAGATTATTTAACATTTATACGTGCAGTCTTGAGTGTCAGCGCTTTGTAGCATTCAGAAGTTTTCTTTTTTCTCCACAGCAACATGAAAGAACAGACGATGTCCTTTTTGATTTCTCTGTATGTTGTAATATATTCAAGAGAAAGTGACAGAATGACTGTATAGCTAAAATTATATATTCTTGTTCTAAAATATTCACAGGTTACTACATTATATTTAATAAACATTCAAAAACACAAAGGTACTACACATATGTATAACCATAACCTTATGATCGTACACATAAGACTAAGTCTAACAGTGGAACAAGACAAAAAATAGAGCATTTGGTGGCTTTTTTCCACATATCACTTCGGCTGAAAAGTACTAAAGCTGACTGCCTTTTAAGAGAGATAAATCCCCTGGGTGGAAATTCTGTTAAAACAGCAGCTACTTCTAGAGCGACAAAGGAATGAATGGGCTTCCTGAGAGGGAACTTCTTTCACCATACACAATAATGTGAGATCATAGAGGAGATGTAATGAGTTTAAAGAATGAGACAATGAGCTGGAAAGGTGAGACTGAAAGATGTTTATGACATTCACACAAGCAAGAGAAATATGAAGTCAACACAAAAAATAACAATAGTTTCAGGAGAAAATGTGGGGGGACGGGGGGGGGGGGGTAAAACTGGTAAAGTTCAAGGGGCGAAGAGGGAAACTTTGCTGGAATTTGGTATAGGGGGATGGAAATTGTAACCAAACTGTTAATATACAATGAACAAATAAACTGCAAAGCATGCCAAAGGGCAAACGGGAGCACAGGCAGAACTCAGCAGGGGGATGAACCAAGAGGCCTGTTTACATTCAGGGTTCACAGAGATTTTCTAAAGTGAAATAAACATTTCACCATTTGTAAGATTAGATTTTTTAATTCAGTGAGAGTAAAATGTACTTTTCTAAGCGATCCGAGTACCAGTACTTCTGGTACCGGGTCTCAAATGGGCCTTTTCCCCCATATATTATTATTATTATTATTATTATTATTATTATTATTATTATTATTATTATTATTATTATTATTATTAACATATGAATACTGATTTTTTTCTAAACCACTAAATGAGACAAAAAAGGATTATTCAGCAAGAAATAAATTAAAAGTTGGCTGTTCCAAAAATGATACTGTAAGCTTTCCAATGGCACCAATATAATTCATTCCCATCTGCTCCAAATATCAATATATGCATAGCTGTGGAGTATAATGGGTCATTTGATGAGTAAACATGGCCTCACATGAACATATTGCTATAGATAGAATTTTTATTTTTTATACATATGGTCGTACCTTCTGCTAAAACATAAGCAGGAAAGTTTGAACCTCACCATAGAGACATTTTTTTTACGTTATTTTAAGTTATTTTCATAATTATTTAACACTGTCAGCACATATTTAATGTTTCATTTACAGTCATTTTAAATTAAACTTGCAACACATCAGAAAATTTGACAATCATAGAATGACTTAATTTTGGCACTGACATCTCAGTGAACACGCAGTGAAGCACAGGAAAACCTTCAGATGATAAAATCTGAAACAATGAAATGCATTTATTTATTCAATTATTCAATATATTTCTAAGTATATTATATAAACAAAAAACCCTTTAAGGCTTTTAAATATCTTACATTTCAACTAGCTAATTATGCACTAAATATGAGGTAAATAGCCAGGTGCTAATAAAGAACAATAGTTAAGAGCTAAAAGACATAACAAAAAAAGGACAAAACTGATCATTTTTGTTATGCTGTTTTGCTGGCAACAAAAGTCTGTGTTTTAAACTTGTTAACAGAGGACAAAGGGTGTGCTTACAGAATTGTGTGATGAAAGAGGAGCAAGAAGGCTTCAGTTACATCTATTGATTAAAGTCTGCACACAGTAGCACTGCAGTGTGAAACCTGAACCTAAACCCTGTGAACTACCTTTCATATGTAAGTGTAGATGTTAGTAGCCGTGTGTTATAGATGTACAGAAAGGTTTGACACTCATGTTAATCTTCTGTATGTTCATGCAAGTTTTATGATCTTTCTTAATAAAAGATATTTTTTAAGGTATCAAAACGAGAGTAAACAAACACACACTATTTAGACAGTATAAAATTTCTGAGCATATACTAGGTCTGTTAAGTAATTTTGCCAGAGGACATCTGCGGATAATTTCTCATCAGATAAGGGATCGGAGATGGGCATGTCTTTATGTGGTTCTCACACTAAAAAGTCCATGCATACACCACAATTTATTACACATGAATAGTTTGACCTATATAAGTGCTTTGTTTATGTTGTGTGGCCAAGGGTCCCTTTTCTTTAGTAGGTCACAACCATAACATGTATGTATGTGGATATTGTTGTCTCTCTTACCAAATATTTTAAACTGTGCCTGTATTTTACTGCTTTATGATTTGAGTTCATATTGTTACATACAGGTATATTTACAGAGTTACATGAACAAGACACCATACGTCTGAATCGTAATCCATTATTAAAATCTTTTATCTCTGCTCCACGATCTCATTGTGGGATACTTATGTCTCTAGTTAGAAAGGAAACTACCATAATTACTTTACTTAAGTGGTTTTCTCATTGCAAAGGACAGACAATTACACAGGAACCATTTATCTGGGTCTTCCACAAGCTCTCTCTCAGTAAAAAGAAGGTGATGAAAGCTTGAGCCCAGAGGCAACCTGTCTTTCATCCTTTATCAGCCTGTAGTAGCTTTGTATGCCTTCATATTACTTCTAATATATGACAGGTACGTAATTCTTAATTTCCATTCTGTTATGTCAACAAGAACACCCCAGGTTGTAAGCATCATAAGCTTGGCTGCAGGAAGAAGTCTTGCATGAACCTGTGCAGATGTTTATTAGAAAACATCTAATTAAAAGAGGTGTAGCAAAGCAAATACAATTCAGTACCATGAATAAACTCTTTGTCTAGTTTCAACACTGTAGTGGTAACGTTGAGGCCTTCATTGGGTTATGTACCATACAGTAGGTTCCTTTCCTGGATAAACTGGAACTGGGAGGTCACTGGGCCTCTTCTAGAGAAGACTCCACTGGGACAGCTCTGGCATTTCCTGTACAAAATCTGTCCTACACAGCTACTGGAATGCAAAATTTATCTACACATTTTCAATGTCTGTTTTTCTCTGGATGCCTGCTTTTACTCTGCCTGAAGTATCCAGCATCTACAGTCAACATTTGTCCATTACAAGCATTTAGCTTTATAGCCATTTTAACACAGTACTGAGTCCAGGAAATAGCTGCCGTGTAGCGCAGTAATGACAGATGTAGTAAAAAAATGAAGCATAGTTTCCAAAGAAAGTGTACATTTCAGACAAAAGTCTTTTGTCGGCTGTGAAAGTAAAATATTTCTGGTTTCAGATGTTGAAGTTAATCACGATAGTCCAGCAACAACAATCTAACTATTGCATATCATATCAAACAATCTCATCACAGGAAGCACACAATTTTACCAACTCTGCCCACCAGACAATCTAGTGTGGTAAACAACTTACAAGCAGTACACAGTGAGGGAATCTCAGCATCGATCAGACACATGTCCGGTTTTGTTCTTCATTCATGTTCTTAGATTTAATTTATGGAAAGAATGCAAGGCATTTTGATTTGAAAGTCACAATTTTGCCTCAAAATAATGCAAAATCTCACAGTCACATTAGATACATTACAAGATTCTGCTACTGCAACATATGAATTAAAAGCCACATACTTGCTAGGGCATATTTTAATATTGTTGTGTAGCAACTGAATTTATTGTCTTATATAACAACTTGAAGGTTATAATGTGACTAGTTAGTTGACTAATCAGTCACCAAAACCTTTGAGACTTTTGGGTGGTTCTCATCACTCATCACTTCATATTCTCCTCTGCATGGCTTTTATTCACTGTGTAAATGTGCTTATGTACTTTCTGCTCTTGCCTTTCCAAGTTTGCATATTCTAGCAAGTGCTTGTATTTGGTTCATAGCTTTTATTATGTTTAAATCAGTCTTACGCAACCATGTCATGGGTGATACCGCTCAAGACAAATGCCACACCCATATTAGGAAAATCCACATGGGAAAAATATAATACTTTGAAACAGAGTTTACTCTGCCAAATGTTTTCGGTGAGCTCAATGAAAGAACACAATAAGGAGTGTGTCCTCTTGAAGACATATAATTAAAGTTTAATTAATAATTATCTGTATAATAATGTGGAACAATGATTTATAGGCAGTGTGAGGTTACATTGGCATTCACTCAAGAAACATTCAAGTGGATCTAAAACCAAACAAGTTGCAGCAAGCTTGATATCCCTATATACTGTAAATCATCTCATCAATTCTGCATTTTGACAAAAATCACTCCTGTGTTTAGGGACATCCACTTGAGCTAATGGTTTAAACAGAAAATTTCCATGGACACATGCAGGTTTGAGGGTTTAGCTACAGTAAAAGGAAATGCCAGTCTTCACAGTATGTGTCTTTCTGGAGCTATATTCCTTATTTATTCTTATAGTAATATTTGTAAATTTGTGATTATTCAAACGTGTTCTATAATATTCCTCACAGTGGTTAGGTTATTAAAATTTAACTTGGATTAAACTGATGTCTAAAACAGAACAAGCTTGGCACCAAATCATGTTCAGGATACTTGAGTTGAGACACTCAGGTTGTGCAAGGTCAATGGATGCTCAATGACCCACCCTCAATGAACCACATGCTCCAGTATATTTGATTTTGTTATTCTTTATCCAGCTTGTCTCCTGTACACTCTTACACAGAGCTTACACTCTTTCTATTTGTTTTTAACTGACCCAGTAGCAGACTCACCCGCACGTCTTTCTAGCCATTTTAAACAAAAGTGTCTGGTCAAAAAACTTCTATCAGGTTCTATCTATATAGCTATATCTACTAAAACTTCTATCTATTGGTTATACTGCTGACAAGACTCCGGCCACTGTAGCCACACCGACGCACCAGTTCAAAGTAGCAGAGAGGAAATTTGAGCACAGCATGGTGCCTCCTGACAATGGGCTAAGAGGCGGATATCACTAGCATGATTGTTAACAACCCCGCAAATACGCACTGCTCTGTTTGGAGTGGGTGAATGGAATTTATTAACCCATTATAATTGTGTAACCAACTCTTGCATCCTGCAATTGAACACCAACTGCAAATGAAAATGGGTAAAAATGATTGGGTTTGCTAGATAACATTTAAATGAAAGCAAGAATAACTTCATTAAGACCCTGATGACATGTCATGATCTTCACACGCATATATTGTGTTGTAATTATTATGTAACATTTACATGGAGAAATATAGCAATACTCTTTGAAGTTAAGGACTATGAAGTATTGTCCATGTTTCTGAACGCTTTAAACCCTGCCATGACTGGACAGATGAATTGAGTATTTCCACATGTCGGTTTGTAAAAGTCAATCTACAAGTGGAGGATGCTGAAAGCGTTGAACAAAAGAATCCCTTCCTTGAAGCAACACAGAAAATGCAGTGCCTGAACTTCAACAAGCCTTACTGGAGCTATAATCTGTATCAAATGTTTTGTATAAAGGAGGACCAAAAGAGACTCAATAATGTGATGTGATTCACAAACAGAGAGGGTTCATTTACCATATGTATCATTTACAAAAATTGCCCAGGATACAGAGGGTTGCTAACTACCTGCCACCAAATAGCCAATAGTCTGTTGAATTAAATAAATTAAAAATAAAAACAAACAAACAAAAGTTTACAATTTAAAAGAATCAGTACAGCATTTTGGAATCAGACAGCAAATACCCTAATCATGTGAAAGTACTTTGGGACTATATGAAGCACAGGATTCTGAGCCAGTCTGCAAGGTAGCTTCAGTGCAGTTCCTATATTCTGGTTAGCATGGCAAAGTTGGTTTAACACACAACTGCTAGTCGCATCTGGCTAACACATGCCGTCACACCAATGATGTCATCAAAGTGAGGAACAGGAATCTAGCCCACAATATGTCATATGTGTCCCTCACAATAATTTATCAAAGCTGCTTGGGATACTTCTTGCTAGTGTGAGAACTGTGTCATAATTGTGTAATTATGGTGCACAATCATTCAGACTATAATTTATCACACAGATGAAATATAAACAAAGCTTGTAAATGATATTCATAACGAAAGAAAGACTGGTCTAACCTATTGCATTTTTTATTACTTTTGTAATAGTGTAACAAGGACTTTTTTTAAAATGTCACTATAAATTATATTACAGATGAACATGTTTCCAGGTAATGTGTCATTAGAGTAAACTCAGGACGATTACATCTTAATCATGCATTAGGCCATGATCCAGCATTACATCTGGCAGCTAAAGTGACCAAAATGTGAGCCAGTCTGAAAGTAAACCCTGCTATTTTCATGAGCACAGATAAGTTGGTAAACAGAAACACAAAGATCTGACTATTACCACTGTAAGAAATGTGAATTCAATGATAGGAGGCTATTTAAAATTTCCTATACAAATGCCAGACTGACAGGTGTTTAAAGCAACACGATGCTAATGTGGTGACAAAAATGTTGAGATTTTTTAGTGGGTGAGAAACCCATAACAGAATGGATAAAAATGAAAAAAATAAAAGGTTGTATAAATGGGTGAGATGTTTGACTGATATATAAGAGTAAAAACAGCACAGAGATGTAAAAGAAAATATCGAGAAATATACTGTACGTGCTCTGCGTTTTTTTTGTTATCTCTTAAAGAGTCCAAAGCAACAAAGACAAAGAATTAAATATGCAACTTTTGAGAGACAAGTTTGTTAAGTTAGTCACTCAAACATTAACACTGCCTGCCTCAGATGACTGAAAAACTTCACACCTGAAAGAAACAGATTTGGTCGATAACAAAGGCTGGTCAGGCTAGAAATAATGAGCAAGTTTCAGTTACACCGAAACTAAGTTTTTATACTGTATTTTTTTTATACTGTTGCTGTTTATAGCTGTTGGAAAAAACTGTTGTTGACAATTTGTAACTGACACACATAGCAAACTGTTGAGTTGTGAAGAAAAAACTTGCCAAACCCCTATTTACTTGGACACATACGTTTTCCACCAGATGCAGAAAAATCCTTGTTAAAGCCAGCAGTATTGTGTTAAAATATGACGATGCTGGTCAAGAACTTCATATGTTACTGAAGACAGCTGACACCATTTGAAAACAAATATGAACACAGGACTTACATTTTTTTGGTTGATGCTGAAGAAAAACAACTGAGTGAGAAATCTGATCGAGCATTGCAATAAGCAAATCTGATTGTTCAGCACCAGAACTAAATTTAGCTCTGGCAGGATTTTTAAGAGTGGAAAGAACTGAGACATGTCAGTAAGCAGAAAAGGAATGTTCACATTCAGAGACTGTATGTAACTACACTAGTCAAACTGAGTTTATAAATAGCAAAAAAAAACAACAAAAAAAAACAGCTATAGCACAGGATGTTTAACTATATGTACTATATTCTGAATCAAATTTCCTATTTAACCAACAAATGTCACACTTAATTAGTAACATTCGCACAAGGGGAAAAGGCTTTATTGGATAATTAAGTGTTCTTCATTGCTCAAAAGGCTAGATTTGAACCTCCTACTAACAGGGACACAAACTCTGTTATAGGCTTCAACACAAACATTTTTTAAGCAAAGCCAAAGAAGTATACATAAAGGGATAAAGTTTAAAAATGCTTACTTTTGTCAACAGTCTTTTATAAGCTAGGTGTGCCACGTTACAAGCACAAACCTTTTAAAGAAAAATCTAAAGGTAAATGCCACCATTTGTTCTCCATCATCTTTTTATGAGGTGGAAAAAAGGAGCAATGTATAAGTTCATAAAGAGGAAATGGAATAAAAAATAAAATAAAACTATGGAAATACTTTTGAACTGTTTGTACTTAGCTCAGAATAAACTCAGAGCATACGGTATCACCAGAGTGTGTTTTACATCCTGCTCATGGAGCAATTAGTCTCATTTCAGTGATCCTGGTCCTCTTGGTGACTGTCAGTAGTAATGCAAAAAAAAAAAAAAAACAGACTATGACTGTTCAAGTTTCCACTGGATAGCACGGAGCAGCAACACATGAATGGACTTGATAGACTCAAGTAATTTCAAGCTCTCCTGTCTGTTTCCCTGCCTGTTTCCACGGAGATTAACCTTGTGGAAAAACAGAGTGGGAGCTGCCTGAATCTTTTGGGTCTTGGCTCATGGGGCATCTGTAAGTTAAATGTTAGTTAAAGTTAATGTATTATGTAACTAAACATGTATTAAACAATGAATACTGCTTTTATGTCAAAAGTAATCTAAAAAACAATCAGTTCCCAATCACCTCCTTTTTCTCATCTAAAGAATGTTGATGAGGGGAATTCAGTCTTGTTAATGTTACAAGTTTTTGGGTAGCCATGGCAGCAGGAGGAAAGTTGCATATGTTTAATTTTACAAGATTCTTATAGTGAAATAATGTAATAAATACCCAGAAAATGCTAGCTAACATGAGCTTAGCAAGCAAGTCGAGTTCTATTAGTGTTTTGTTTAGATGTATGTTGCATTCATATAAAAAAGAAGGACGAATAGCTGTAGTTTGTTAGTTTGTTTCCACACAGCTGAATCTGAGACATAATTTGTACTCAGCTTTGGGCAGTGGTGACTCAACTGGTTAAGGTACTTTGTTGTTGATCAGAAGGTTGGGGTTCAAGCCACAGCACTGCAAAGCTGCCACTTTTGTGAAAATAAGCAAGGCCCTTAACCGTCTCCACTCCAAGGGTGCTGTATCATAGCTGCCCCTGTGCTCTGACCCCAACTTCCTCAGCTAGAATATGTGAAGAAAAGTATTCCACTGTTCTGTAATGTATGTGTGATGATAATAATAAAGGCTAAAAGCTGTCCCTGCTAGTTTTGATGTATGACAATGTTGTAAATCAGAATAATGTTCATTCTTGTGTTATCCTGTTCATTCAGGGTTTACATTTGCATTACATTTATACCATTTGGCAGGGTTTCTTCCTTGGACTTCACCTGCAATTACAGATTAGCTTACTGTCTCAGATTTATGTTAAGATCCCTAAATGAACAAGGCAGATTTGAAAGTGGCAAAAAAAAACTCACTTCATCTTGATCTGACAGGATTACAAGAACGTAATATTCACAAAAGCTTTAAGTTATATTTATAAATGGTCATAAATTTCAGCGTTACTGCAAGCTACCAGCTATAGCCAATCTGACAGGATTTCTGTGTAGACCTTAAGTTATTTATCAGAAATGTTTATAAACATTAGTGCTAACATGAGATAACGTGAAGACATATTTATAATTTACTCCGAAAGTTATACCCAGTCAGAAATGTATCTTTAAATCTATAAAGATTATGGACTTGCTAGAACTGCATTTTGTTGTTTTTGCTTTCTGATTTTGTTGTTAGATCTGGAAATCTATAGACCTGTTAAGCAACTTTTATTTTGATACAACTGTCCAGGTTGTCGACTCACTGCCAGTGACTTGCACAAGCCTCTGAACCCAGTGACGAATCACTATTGTTTCGCAATGACCAATAACTAATCACGTTGTTTTGCAATGACTAATCACTGATCACCACTGTTTATCAATGACCTGTCCCACTCCTGCACTTCTTTATTTATTTATTTTTATTTACTGTAACAGATTTATTTCCTTATGTCTATTTCCGGAATAACTGCTTCCATTTGTCTACATTTGTGTTTCTGTTTGTCTACATTTTTTATATTTTTTAAACAAAAATTTAAATTCAAATTCAAATTTAAACTCAATTGTTTGTAGTGCCAAACTATTTATATTGTCATAACATATAATATAGTATTTTTTATTGTAATGACACATTCTACTATTCTAATGTCTTCAGAAAATCCTTTAACCATTATCATATTTTAGTATGCAAATGATCATAACAATTGTGAATATGCAAATCAGTCTGTTATATTCCCTGTTATATTATATAGTCAGCAAATCATCTGTATATATTACACACACTATTACTGCTATATAATGTTAAAAAGCATAATATTGCACAATATTGTTATTTGCACTCCCACACTTTTGTGTACATAACTGATCGTTCATATTCTATATTCATATTTAATACTCATTCTGTCTATATTGTATCTCATTGGCTGCATTGTCTTGTATAGTTTGTATAGTATAGTGTTATTTATTGAGAGTCATAAACAGCTGGACCCAAATTCCTTGTGTGTGTCAACACACTTGGCCAATAAACCTGATTCTGATTCTGATTCTGATGACTTCTAGTGCATTTTGGCAGCACTGTTGCAGAGTGATTTTAGTAGCACAGATCACCTATGGCCCATAAGTTTACATTATTCCCTTTGATTATACAACACTGACTTAATTTTGATCTTAATTATAAAACATCATTTAAGTGCAAGCATATAATAGATGTGAACCAGTTTCTTATGCAAATCTATTTGATGCTGTGGGCTTATACATAATGAGATATGATAACAGTCTGAAAAAGTTAACCGGTCTGTGTTTATGACGGGAGACATGAAAGATAAAAGAGGACAATGTGCAAGTTTAAACCTAACAAGCCTAAACACAAGCCAGCACCCTCAAAATCTGAATTAAAGCCTTTTCCCCATTGTACATGCAGGACAAGAAGACCACTTGAAGACAGGGTACAATTCTAATGCTGTTTAGACATGCTCATAGGCATATAAAGACACAGCCACACATGGATTATTTCTCTCTTTAAAACCACTCAAGGAAAAAAACAATAATGTGATTTATATGCCAATAAATATTTCCTGTAGCTGGATCCTCTAATGCTGTCTGTTCCCAGCCCAGTCCTGAGGGACAGTCAGTCCAGTTTTATATTCATTATCTTAGATCAGCTCTATAAAAGTGTATTCAGGTGTGAAGAGAGCTGGAATAGAAGTTAACATGCAACAATGAACAAAGACCATTTCTAGAAATTATACAGTAAATAAAGTCTGACTGAGCATGGATGATTACAGACAGCATTCAGCGAATTCTTAACTTCATACTGGTCATTTGCATGTCTTCTCTCCATTTGGTAGGCATTTTGTTCAAAATCCGTCCATACAATTTCTAAACACACACACACACACACACACAAAAAAAAAAAAACAAAAAAAAACATTTTTTCCCCTCTCTCTAACACACTCTTTAGGAAACTGTTATTGCGCAGCGCAATGGAAGAAAGTAGCTACGCAATGTTCAAGTAACGCAATGTTCAAAAACTATATGCTACACTGTACAACACAGTATTTTCTTTATATATCTATATACACATATATACATGTAGTACGACGCTATGAGGGTGTGGATTAAGGAATACTGAAGGATTACACCGTACCAGTCTGTGGATGCGCGCCCGTTCAGGATGTCCTCTTTGGCGGTGAGCAGCGACAGGCTGAACGTGTCCAAGTTTATTGCTTGCATCCTGAAGCTCTGCGGCTCTTGTTTTCTTGTCTTCAACAAAGCCTAACTATCCAGTCTAGCCTATAGTTCCACAGGCATTCGCGGACTGATGGGAAGTGTCAGGGAGTTGAGCTGGACTTCATCAATCCTAACGTAATGTGTGAAGTGGGCGGGGACGTTTGGAAAGGGCAGCCTTGCGCATTAAAGCCACGCCCACCACAGCCTCAAACCCAGGGATTTAACCAAACAAAGTTGAACAATATAGGGCTTGGGGATGAAAAATGCAACACTTTCGACATTTGTTTGTTACGTCATTTATATTTGTGACGTATTTTGCACGTGTATATGTTTGCAAAAACTCAAGATGTATATGATTTTGAGTGCTTTTGCTCATATTATGTAGGGTGTTTTCTAAGACAGCAAAAATAATGAACTATTTTGATTGCAACCTTGTGTCCATAATGTAATGTAAAGTTAAATAAATATGAATTCATCTTCAGAAACACTTTTTTTTTCTAGTCAGGGCTCATTTGCATCTAGAGACAATTCAGCTTAGCCAGTCAATATACTGGCATGTTTTCAGGATGTCGGAGGAAACCAGTGAACCTGGAGGAAACCAGGTTAGACACAAGAACATGTAAAACTAAACACAGACAGCAGCCCAGGAGCTGTGAGGTGGCAAAAAAAAACCCTGCTGTGCCACTGTGCTGCATGAATAAATAAATAAATAAACATATCAAAATAATAGTGCATCAATTATTAACGTTCATTAATTGTCCCAAACTGGCTGGAAAAGATTTCTCCAAACCCAAAGTATATAGAGCTACATAGTAAACAGCAGGGACCACACAAAGTCTATCAGAATTATTGGGGTATATAACTTGCATTCTAACACTGTGGTATACATACCATGTCAGTAGTATAGCAGCATGTCATTTTGGGCTCATTTCTTATTATGGCTGTATCTTTTACAGGGTAACTAGATTGTCTCTTTCCATGCAAACCACACTTTTAAAGAAGCCATACTGTGAAAATGGACTTTTAGGAGATTTTAGACTATAAAGTGTTGCAGCAGTTCTGAAACTGTGGTTTCTTCATTTCAACCGTGACAATAATCCTGTCTGGTTTTTTAAAAGCTGTTCAAAAAGAGTTTTACTTTGTTACACAACAGCTCCATTTGCTTACAGTGTACATCACTATAGCTGGACCATAGACACAGTTAACAAAATTCAAACTTACAATAACATGAATGTAAATAGCCTTAAGAAGTGTAGAAATTTAGTCACAGTAGGTTTTGGTGACTTTGGAAAGTTTACAAGTACTTACAAGTAATCTTAGATAATGTATAGAAATTATAGAAAATTCATATACACAAGGATGTAATCCTTTTAAATTTCAATGTTTTCTAATTTTTCTTTATTTAAAAAACACTTAAATTAGAATACATTTATAATACATTAGAATATGACAATTTAGTAGTCTAAAATGGTTAGAGCACTAACTAGATAATGTCACTGCATTACACAATTTAAAGAAATCATTTTTTAAAATTCAATTTTTAAAAAAATCATTCAATCTGCAAACATTTGCAGATTATTGATAAAAAGACCATTATTGCCAGTATTAAAAAAAAAAAAAAAAAAAAAAAAAAAAAAAAGATTGGGGCAGTGCTTGTTCAAGTGGTTAAGGCTCTGGGTTATAGATCAGGGTTCAATCCCCAGCACTGCAAAGCTGCCACTGTTGGGCCCTTAAGCATGGCCCTTAATTCCCAGCTCTGGGAATTCCCGCTGCATCATCGCTGACCCAGTGCTCTAACTACAACTTCCAAAGTTGGGATATGTGAAGAAAGAATTTCACTGTGCTCTAATGTATATGTGACAAAATAAAGGCATCTTCTTATACATTTATGCAGACGGTGCAAATGTCAGCACTAGGCTGCTATCAGCATTAAGTGTGCTTTATGTTCAGATGGCATTAATACAAATTAGTATCTTGTTATTTGATTTGAGCACTAAATGAGATCAAGCACAATGCTTCAGGTTTTTTCATCTCTAACAAGAAATCATTCTGTAGTACTGTGCCAGGATTCCTGCAATACAGAATTGCCCACCTAAAGATCTCTGGAACATGAAAAGTGTGGGCATACACTGGAGCTTTGTCTTCCATCCAAACTGCTGGCACATTGTGTAATAATGAGAGATGAGCTCAGGATGTGAGAACTCCAACATCATCTCCATAACTTCCTGTAATTAACTTTGTGCACTGATCTCTGTAAACAGTTTTGCTCAGTAATTTTGTTATGCTTAGCTTCACCGCTTCCTTGGAATTTCTTTAAAGAGTGGATGTTTTTGATTGAATTTTTTTTTTCATTTTCCACTCTGATTAATTAGAAATTGTGATTTAATTCTGAAAAGGAATAAAATGTTTTCAGTATGATAACCATATCCTAGTTTTTCATGTAATTACAGAAATTGTATATTATAAAACTGGGGATGCTTCTTATAATGGCTTCTGTTTCCTTGCATACAGACTAATATGCAGCTTAACTACAAATGAATCAGAAATATAGCCTTGGAAGAATACTGATAACTATGAGAGAAAAATATTAAATTAGATTCACTAAATCATATCCAATCTGCAAACTTTTGCTAAAAGGTTGTATTTCTAATTTTATTAATAGAGACCACAAAACTACATCTGAATGCCAATAGAAATCCATCAAATGTGTTGCATTAGTCACAGATCACTTATTAAACAGTCCCTGTAGGATTAAGTGATTTTCGTTTGGAGAAATTAATGCAAAAAAATATTCATAGCAGCTTGCAATTTTTCAAAATTCCTGAAGATTATCTGCAGGTTTTGGACCAGGATGTGTCATGTAACATCAACACAATGTGCACAATGAGCCAAAGACTTCTTCACATGCATCAAACATATGTACAGCTGTAACAGAAAGTAATTATGTCTTCATTGGTAGTAGTTTAGTTCCTGTTTTTGCAATTTTGCCAGCTTGTGTATAGTTTTCAGGAAAAAGCATAAAAGACTCTGCACAACATTGAAAAAAGTTGCAGCAAAATCAAGCACTTTAGGCTGCAACAATCCTAACAAAACTCCCAAAGAGACTGATTAAACCATTTGGAACTTTGCACTGTGATATTTATTCATTTAATATTTACAGGATACCATTACAAACCAAGATAAAGACATTATGAACCTATATAATGTACCTGCTTTTATTACACAGATTTGTTTTTTACTTAAAAACATTATTTAATTTCTAAGCAATTATCTAATAATAATGTTAACAGTCATAATGTCCATATACTTATACTTACCACCAAATATCCATATACTTATTCTGAAAATGACCACTGTGCTAATAGCAGTCTAATATTTACCCAGTCTTCTAAGGGAAGCTGTGATGATAAAGACACATATGCAGTTTCTCTTTAATGTGGCACTTTAAGGTCAACAAACATCCACTGACAACCGTGTTTCTTGGTGTTTAGACCTGACTGATGGGTCAAAGTTCAACGCCACAGAGATATGCACACAAGGCCAGAGGTCAGTGTTCATTATTCCCCTCTCTTTGTTGATGGCGTGTTTTTCTTTCGCTGCCTTGGTCCTTCTTATCCTCTTGAAATGCCATGCTTCTCAAAACATCAAAACTTCTTCAGCAGAAACGCTTCTCTACTAGGGTAGGAATGCTTTATCTCATCTCTATGAAGCCCTGAGAACAACCTTAATGCCATTGTTATCATGTACAAATAACTGCAAATATACAGACCTTGCAGGATGATTCCCTTTCCAAGGGCATGCAATCGAGCCAACACTGTATGATGTGATTGTATACTGTAATGCTGTATTACTTTCCATCAGGTTTCTGTTCTACATATGATAGAGAATTGTGTTCTTATGCAAAAAATGTATCAGGCTTTACTACACAGACAAATTGTCCACAAATCTGCCGGCAGTCCACTGGGTCGAGTTTTAGGGCACCTGCAGATACATATTTTAGGCTGATTATTTAAAAAATGTCTTATACAGCAACCACTATTTCAACAAGGAAGTGATGACTATCAGAACATAGCACAAATAATGTATTTCAAAAACAGCAATATTAATGTGACCATGTGGATCTCACACCTCTGGCATGTTTGCATTCAATCACACCCATGGCACAGAGGCATGCTCAAGCATGCAGTATTGCTTTATTTTCCAACTTACTTCATCATACTAGAGGCCAGGAAGGGAATAACAAGGAAAGTGTTATTTTTCTTGCTGGGTGGGAGAGCGAGACTGCCGATGCTCGGCAGAGTGTATCTTCTGAGTGTTGATAAGCTGTGATAATAAAATAAAATAAAGTTGACCATGAGAGTTGATTGTGCTGTGCTATAAGAAAGGGTTGAGATTAGAAAAAGAGCTGGTTGAATTAAGCTTGTTGAGTGTGAAGTGTATGAGATGAGAGACTTTTTCTGATATTTATTAGTTAATACAACAATAATCTGAGTAATTTTAGTGTCCTTGTTGACAAGGCAATGCCTAAAATACAATTAGTTGAGTTGGGACATTTTACTAATTTGGAGTGTTAAATGTAGACCCACTATACCATATACATGTCAAACACAAGCTAATGTTTTTGAACATTTTGTGATCATTTAAAGTCTACATAAAGTAAACCAATGCTAATATTATTCTGTTTATATGACAGCGATGACTGACGGTCAGGTGGCTAAACCCTGGCTTAAAATAGGCTATGAATACAAACTTTGAAAGGACTCATTCTGATTGTATCATCTACAAGCTAATCCCTAATATTAGCCATATTATGGTAGCGGTGATGGCTTGTCCTTTTATTAGGTGTTAGGACCAATATTTAACACCCATCCATCCATCCATCCATACATCCATCCATCCATCCATTTTCTGTACTGGTTATCCTACACAAGGTTGCAGGGAACATTTAACCTATCCCAAAGGACTCAGGCAGAAGGCAGGGGACACCCTGGATGGGGATCCCAACCTATCACAGTGTACAATCACACACACTGACACACTATGGACAATTTAGATATGCCAATTTGCCTACAACACATATAGTTGAACTGGGGAAGAAATTGGAGGAAACCTCGAAAGCACAGAGAGAACATGCAAACTCTGTGCACACAGGGTGGAGGCAGGAATTGAACCCTCAGCCCTGTTGGTATTAGGCAAATAGGTTAAACACCCCTAAATCTAATATCTAATATCAATATTTCAACAATGAAACTTACAGTTGAGTGATGCATTATACCACAAGGTTAAGTCATCACACACACACACACACACACACACACACACACACACACACACACACACACACACACACACACACACACACACACACACACACACACACACACACCATTATTAGTTTTTAAGTACTGTGTCAGCTAAATATAGCTAAAGATAAGTGAGCTCATTATTTGGTTAATAAGGAGGAGGTGAGTTCCTGTCCCTCCTCTTGCTTTAAGGAATAGCATATTTGTCAGGAATTTGTAAGGCTTGCACTAAAACCAATCAGTAATGTGTTTGGACTTGGGATAGCATATTTATGGGATAACAATTTGGGATAAGTATAGCTCTTGTTGGGAAAGCTTCACTCTTTTATACAGCCTCAAACACATAAAAAAGCAAGAAGTTGTTAAATTCCTGAAGCCAATGAGTTCTCCTAGAGTCAGCTGAATAATGCCTGTCAGTGTCTGTGACTTTTAAGATGAAACACCTTTTTGGTTTTTTTTTAGCCCAAATAAAATAGAAAATCTGGATTCTTTAATCTTCTCAAGACTGTGACTAAACATCATGGTAAACATTTTAAACATTGCCGAAATGATTTTGGATGTTTAACACAGAAAAGCTTCTGCCTTCCACAGACTGCTCTGAAGCAAAGAAACAGTTGCTTTAACTAGGTGAGAAGCATGAGCTCAAAGTGGAGGAATGCAAAGTCAGGGTCAGTTTAACACTTGATGTGCAGATATGAATATTTGAGCTATCTCTGACTTGCACTAAAACACCACCATACATATCTGATGCCAAGGCTAGCAATATCAAGGCTAAGCTCTCCCTTTTTCAATGAATGAATGAATGAATGAATGAATGAATGAATGAATGGATGAATGAATCAATCAATTAATGCATCAATCAATCAATCGATCACTTTTTTTCAACAACAGAAGCATCAGTGATCATTTAAAATTTCTTTCTAGCCCAGCCCACTGCCAGTTTCCATCATGCCATGTGTTTACCCATAAGTGAAGCTAATGACACATTCATAAACATAGTCTGTAGTGACTGAAAAGTCCTGTATGAAATCCAATATGCAAAACATGTACTAAGTGGATTAAGTTGAATAATTCAACAAGTGAACATGTTGACTCGTGCATTATACAAGACACAAAAGGATTAATAACAGGAAATTCTATATGGTTTGAATTCAAAACCTGGCTGAAGGAAAGCACAGCATTTCTGCTTAGTTTGATATTTAAAAAATTCAATTGTGCTACCTATTTTTTTAATAAGTGTGTGTTCTTGGGTATATGTATGAAATATTAAGCCTATACCAACAACTCAACAACGAGAGCATTTTTTTATTTTTTATTTTATTTTTTTTACCAACAACGAGAGCATATGCTATAAGGCTGAAACATAATGATGTCATAATTGTAATGGCAAGGTACTGATACTGTTTTAGAACTTTTTGAGCCCTATTACCGAGCTGATGACAAAATCTATGGGTCTAATCAGCATTAACACACACACACACACACACACACACACACACACACACACACACACACACACACACACACACACACACACACACACACACAGACGATGCCTATGTGGTCTCCTGCCCTCTCATCCATATGGCGACATCAATGAGACCCAAAATTTTACAACTTCAGAGTCAATTCTAAAACATCTGTGGCCGTGCTCCCCCTTCAAACCGTTACTGGAAATTCTGCTGGATGTGTGTGTGTTGTCCCCACATCATACACTCCTGCCATGACAACCACCATCACATGTCTCACGTTTATGTGACTGACGAAAACCCGGTCTACGGCCCAGTCCAATAAAATCTCAGAATCAAGTCACAAGAAAGCTAAAATTACTGTGTCACGAGAGAGAATGGGCTGAGGAGGAATACATCACGCAAATCTATAATCAAGCCAAGTAAAACTAAGAGCGCTGACTCAGTCTTCTGAACCCCTGAGTTGGGAGGAAAAGGACGTGGAAGAGACAGACAGGAAGATCAGCCTGCCAGACATCTCAGGAGAGTTGCAATCTCACAAAAGAATGAGCTGCAAAGCTCAGTATGAAAGAAGATGAAAAATAGGTTGCATGGCAAATGGAAGAAAATTCATTTAAAGAATGAGCTTAATGCTTTTATTTATTTTGGGTGGTAGAACCTCCATTTGAAGGGCTTTTTATTGATTAACAATCCTACAGCAGGATTCAAACTACACCAGAATGAGAAATGAGTACTTAGTGTGCAGTTTCACAAGCATTTACTTTTCAGTACAGACTCCAATAAAGCATTTGAGCTGAAGTGCGATAGTGGGACTGTCAAAAGTGAGAGAACTGAGCAGGTAGATAGACAAATCCTCAACTGAAGATTCTAGGATAGGATTTTTGGTAAATAAATAAATAAATAAATAAAAAAATAAAATAAAAAAATAAAAAAGAAGAGAGGGGGGTGGTGTGTGCAGAAAATCTGTCTGTAGAAGGGAAAGGGAGAGATAGGAATTTATAGGAAGTAAACTAAGAAGAATGTGGAGCTAGAGTCATATTATGATGGAGATACTTGAATGGTCAGTAGAGTCATATTATGATGGAGATACTTGAATGCCTAATGTCAAAAAAGCTTTTCATGGCTTATATAAAAAAATGAGCAAAACAAAATCTCCTATATTTAACTTGCTGTAAATACTTATCACTGGCAAAAGCAAAACTCTTAATCCAAATTTTTTTTTTTAGATTTTATTCATGATGGATTAAAGTACGTGCATAATTGTACGCAGAAAAGTGTTACGATTTGTAAATTTGACTGTTTTTGTTTGGCTTCCAATTGGAAGCTTAGCCTAGTAGTATTGCACATGACTAGTCTTCTGCTATTGTAGCTCATCTGCTTCTGCTACTGTAGCTTCAAGGTTCAACAAGCTGTACATTCTGAGATGCTTTTCTGCAGACCCTGGTTGTAAAGAGCAGTTATTAGAGTTTCAGTCAGCTTGATCTACACATTTCAGCTTATATACTGTATCTGTTTTATTGTTGTTGTTTTCTTTAGCATCTTGTGTAAACTCTTGAGAATGGTGTATGTAAAAATCCCAGGAGATCAGCCATTACTGAAAACCAGGTCACAAAGTCCATGACCTGTATCTGGACAATATTATGTTTTGCACTGCTGTCACATGACGAGGGATTTGGGGTCAATTTTTGCTAACATTATTTTTAATCCTTGTTATCTACTACAGAATAAAGGTTGTTTAGAACGTAAAGCTGGAGATGTGCTACTGCTGCTGATAAAGGTTGAGGAGTGCAGTGGGTTCTGCTGTCCCCCATTAATTACAAGACAGCTCAATACTGCACAAAACTCACTCTGTAATAAGAATATCATCTACAAACCTCATGATTGTGTTAGAGGTCAGGTGGCAGGTTGTGTAGAGGACTCAGCATGCAGACTTGTGGTACTCCAGTGTTAAAAAAAATCAGACTGGAGGAGGTACATCCTACATCCTTTCAGTCTTTCAGTTTCAGGGTATTTTTTCGACTAGAAAATGCTATTTGTTATTATGGTGAACAAGTACAAGCCTAGTTGCCTTTGCCTTTTATCTGACATGATAATGAGAGACTGATGAGTGAGTAAACAGTTGACTTGATGATAGGCTACTGCACATGTTCAGTCAGACCACACAGTTTATACATGGTTTCTGGTTGGGGAAATCCAGGGTGCTCTAATTTATTGGGTTTTTGTCCTTCAAGTCCATGTGTGAGGCATTTGTGTACATATATAGTTACAGCCAAAAGACTCCATGAAAGTCTGAAGAAGCTTATTTGTCATATTTTTTAAGAAATTGTATCTGAGGCTCAGATTATAAATGACTTTAGATAGAAAGAGTGCGTCTGGTAAACTATAGACAAGGTCTAAATGATACTATGCTTGTGATAAAATCTGATCAACTTTGCAGAAAAATATAATGAATAAATATACCATCTTTGTGTGGGATGAAACTCGCTTGGCTTTGCATACAATGTAAAAGATAAAAGTACTCTAAGGTCATGAGAGCTTCATACATACACTCGTGAACAAAATCTTAAGACCGGGGGAAACATTCGAAGTATTTGCATTTCATGCTGGTGGATCATAACTAGGTTGTAAGAACTGCTTCAAAATGTCAAAAAAAGAAAATGGAGCAAGAGACAAAAAACAGAGATTGGCAATTTACTGAAAATTGCATTTAAACTCAAACAAGCTGTTCATCAGCTGAAAAAAAGTTGGAGACCATAACCCAAAAATACCCACAACAGAACTAAAAGTGTTAAAAAAGCACTCAGTAGTGAGTAGCCCCAGAGATCTTGTTGATGACCTTAAACATTTGTTTCGGCATGCTTGATGCAACTGTTTCCAGGAGGCTGGTGGGGATGTTGCTCCATGTGGTGACGATGGTTTCATGAAGTGCATACACAGTCTGGAACTGATGTCCGATTTTGTAAACTTCCCTTGCCATCCATCTCCAAACATTCTCAGGGGATTTAGATCAGAATGGAACATGTAGAATGGTCCAGAAGTGCAACGTTATTCCTGGAAGAAGTCCTTAGTCAGGCGAGCATTGTGAATTGCAGCGTTGTCCTGTTGAAAAACCCAGTCATTACCACACAGACGAGGGCCCTCAGTCAAGAGGGATGACTACTGCAACATGTCCACATAGCCGGCTGCCGTTTAAGGCCCTTGCACAACCTGAAGCTCCATTTTCCCATTGAAGGAAAAAAGCACCACAGATCATGATAGAGCCTCCTCTAATGTGCCAGGTAGAAAACATCTCCAGTGGGATCTCCTTGTCATGTCAGTATTGTTGGAAGCCAGCAAGGACCATCCAGGTTAAATTTTTTCTCATCAGAGAATAAAACTTTCTTCCATCCTTCCCTTGCAAAATCCAAACTGGCAAGTTTGTGGTGTGGTTATAGGGCTGCAGTCAGCATCAGTAATGGCCTTAATTTGGGGCGAAGATCATCCTGTGTCTTCACGGGTAGCCGGTCGGATCCTTGGGCTCAGTGAAGGTGAGACATTTTCTCACAGGATCTTTTAGAAGAAATTTAAAATGACTGTCTTACTGTGTCCAACCTTGACAGCAATGGCACGTTGTGAGAGCCCTTTCTTCTGCAGCTCAATAATCTGCTACTTTTAAAAACAGAAAGCCTTTTTGCTTTTGCCATCAGATCATGACTGTGTGACTGTCTGAAGGACAATGACATTAATTCCATACTTTTGCATAGATTTAACCTTTTAAAGTCAATGATATTAATCTTTTGATCAGCTGTTAAACAGCCTGTTTGAGTTTAAATAGTTTTTAATAAATTCTCTATTTTTTGTCTCTTGCTCTTGTTTCTTTTTTTGTCATTTTGAAGAAGTACTTACAACCTGTTTACTATCCACCAGTGCGAAGTGCGATTATATTTATTTAACTTAATATTTTCTCTGGTCTCAATATTTTGTTCAGGAGTGTATAACAATGACAAGTCATGTAATAAGTATGAAGGGTACTTGAACTCCACCTCTAACCCATTTTCTGACAATCATCTGTAGTCTAAAAGCTACATTTTCTTTTTGTGTAAGAGAATAGCTTTGATAATGCTAGCTTTGCATTACGCTTACATGTATTTGTAGACTGTACATGTGGTTAATAACAAGTCAAGAGAACTCTATAAGTCTGGCTTTGTGTATGAGTGGTAGGATCAACAAGATTAGACGGGCAATACTGAAGTCTTAGATTTCATTCTACGCTTTGGCAATAAACACAAAGCCTGAAATAAAACAAGGGGAAAATATAGAGTATTTTCCATAACTTATGCTGGTATCTTTGTCCATAAAATAAGATTTTACCTTATAACATTTTTTAACAGCAGAACCAGGCAAAAATAATAAATATATTATTATTATTATTATTATTATTATTTCTATACAAAAAAGGGTTTTAAAAGTGCTCTAAAACTATTAAATTGACCTTTGACTCCCTCTACTGGTCATTCTTTGGAAGTGTCTATTCAAACACTGCTTTATGTGGATTATTGTGGGCAGGGTTGTTTTGGTCATGGAGCTTACTCTGGGAACACAGGCATCACCTGTTGTAGCTAGTGGCATATTAGGCACCTTTCTGTCTTTTTATATTGATTGTAACATGAAAAGCTGCTTGTTGAAATCTTACAAGTATTTGTTTCCTCCTGTTGACAAAAGTATACTCAGTGCTTCAAATAAAACTACAAATGAGAGTCATTTACTACTAAATTTCATTTTTGTTGTTTTAGTAAAGAAATGAAGAAAAAGCAAACATGAAATCCACTTAAAGTTTATTAAAAGCCCAGTTAAACATTAGAATACTGAAACGGCATTTCCCCTACTTATTTGTTCCATTTTGTACAAATCACAGTGGTTCAAAAAAGTATCACAAAGGTTTCATTAAAACAACATTTTTGCGGCATCTGCAAAACATTCTGATTGTTGCCTTTCTTTCTTTCTGTCTTTTTTTATTCGATTATTAAAAAAAGCCCTTATAGAGTGTTGTGTGTGCTCATTTTTTGTTTACATTAACATCAATATCCAAAAAGAAATAAGAAGGTAAAAAGATTAACACAAAATGCTTAATGGTGTAATAGTGATATAATAATTTAAAGAGAATGAAACAAAAGGAAGAATGGTCATCAGATTTTATTCAGTTGCTGACAGCACTCCAAAATCGAGGTGGCCTTGAGACGGAGATGCGCACTGTAAGTAAACCTGACAGGACCATTAATGTTAGAATTGGCATGTTAGTTTAAAGAAGGCCACTTCCACTGAATGTGAGAGCTGTATAATCAAAATTAGGATAATATTAACCCCTTTGCATATTATTATTCCCCACAGCAGTTTGTATAAGATGCATGAAAAAAATGCAAAAAATAAAATAAAATAAAAAATCTAAATCACAAACACGTAACGCACTGTCTTATGAAGTCACTGCATGTGAAACACAAGAGTGGGTTTCACCCAAAGAAAAATCCTGCAATGAATCGTCCTAATTCTAAAGGGGTACGTATACAAAGAGTGAGGTACAGAAAATGAGGAACTCACAGTTGGAAGAAAATAATGGCGAGAAACAATTTGGAGAGGGGAAGCTGAATCAGAACGGAAACAGCAGCACAGGAAGAAGCATGTGCAGCCCTTGGCTTCCCGATAACGCAGAAGTCTTTCCATCACACCAGAAAATGTGTACTGCATAATAAGCTGCGTTCAATAGTTCTCATTTGCGTCCTTAGAGGGCATGAGCGTCCAACTATGACGAATACTGAAGGCTGTACGTGCTCTCCCACAGCTGTACCAGCATGATCATGTCCAACCCAAAGCATTTATTTCCACTCAGTTCAGCAAAAACAAAATAAAAAAAGCTGGAAATATTTGATTACGTGAAAAGCAATGAAAAGGATGCAGCATAAAGACAGGTTCGAGAAACAGTAAGCAGTGCTACATAACGTCCACAGGCACTGACAGTAAGAGGAGGAATGCGGTGGTCAGCTGCCTGGCTAAGTGCCTGTGTGTGTTTATGCGTGAGCACACGTGGTTATCTTTACAATTATTCAACATCTAAAGGCAGTAGTAAGAGGCCCTCTTTAGAAAGGCAACACGATTATTTTTTTCTTAAAAACAAGACAAAAAACACAAACAAACAAACAAACAAAAAAAGAATCAAAGGCACCGGTAATGCCAGGATACAACAAATCTGAGCCCTATGGAGCATTACTATTGCAACCTTTGGGGAAGTATGATTTTTTTTTTTTCCCAACATGGACATGACAAACCAGATAAAAACTGTATATAAAATGGTGGTAAGAATTTCCTCTAAATGTAGCACGCTTTTGTATATGAGCTCATATAGAAGAATAGACTAATGACAAAGTGCACACTTCGTTGATTCTTTACAACCGTACACATGCAATCATGTCTAAGAGACCATTCGTCATGCACATTTCCTGTAACCGTGCATCGCTTTCCATGTTACAATGTTAAATTCAAGGCAAAAATAAAAAAAAAACTGAAAAAAAAAAGTTTGTTTTGCACAATTTAGGCTAAAGTGCATAGGCTGTTACACTATTAATAAGGGCTTATCAATTGTTAGTGCTGTCGAAAAAGTCATGATAACATTTTCCCCACATCTCTTCCCCAAGCCATGATAACTTTTCTAATAATACTTATACAAACACCAGAAAACCACCCCAGAACTACAGAAACACATCTTAATACCGTGTCTCTTCTTAAAACCTTTGAAAAGGCAACAACAATAAAAGCACACAGGTTATATACAAAGACATCATTGCCGTCACCAACAAACAATGAACACAAACTGCATGGAGCTAAAAATGTCCACCAGTTAAGGAAGTAAATTTACCATGCTACAAAATGTAAAGTGTTTTTAAAATGCTGGAGTTCAGGAAACAGTCATGCTCAACAGATCCAGACAGAAAATATGTTAAGGGAGAAAAATAAATAATAACAATAAAGTGCCCAAATCACCACGGCAACACAGCTTTTTACCTTCGAGAACAGAAACACACCGTATGTGTAAACACTAGAACTATATTCAACTTGTTTTTTTTTTACATTACTACTGAAGTGCTCAGTACTGAGGCAGTAATTAACAGAGCAACTGTAAACCGATGTATTAACTGGCATAATATTTTGCTGAACAAAGGTTAATTTTAGATCAACAACTACGGCTTAATTAACTAAAAGGTCTAAATGGGATAGAAAGAGCTCCTTGTGTCTTTTTGCTATTTCCTTCCTTCCGAAGATCAGCTTCATTCACACTTGGGCCCGTTGAGATTCACTCGCATGTCTATTTCAGTAGCTGTTGATTATTTGAACGTGTCTCTAGCGAGAAAAAGTCTTTCCACATCATATATCTCCAGCTAGCTACCACCGGCACCTGGGTGCAGCCTCACGGAGGTGAAAAACCTGAAAGCCAAAAATAGAGGAAGGTGCTACCCAAAAAAAAAAAAAAAAAAAAAAAAAATTGAACATTTTTTTCTGTTTTAACATTTACAAAAATAGCACTCATGTGAAACTGAGCTTTCAGAACATAGCGCCTTCTTCACCACAGCTCAAGCAGACAAATACCTAAATAACATTGATGTATATGGTGAATTAATTTTTGATATTGTAACAGGCACAGGGCAATAAAGATCACCAGATACAAACAACACCACTATGTGTTTAAGAAATACTTGATACTTGATTAAGGGACAAAACTGGAGAGGTTACAATCAGTGAACTGTTCTATGTTACCACAATAATACCACATCAGTAAAATATATACTAATAGCAAAAAGCCCATCATCCATTTTGCTACAAGCCTTTCAACTGAAAGTCATAAAGCTTTTTAAGGTAAAAAGGAAACAATCATTCAGCCAACACCTTTGCTTTCCTAAATAGTCGAGAATTTTTTTTCTTTCTTTTTGTGTAGGATTGTCACACAGAATATAATTCATTCCAAAAGCAAAATAAAAACAACCACTGTGAGAAAAGATTACCATCACTGTGATAATTAGTAATTTCAAGCACCATTCTCACTGCATGAACTGGCAAGTGAAGGTATTACTCTGTGGTCTTATATTTCCAAATTAAAAAAAAATAATAAAATAAAAAAAAAAACACACACAACACAACACAGGTGCTGAATCCCAAACGTCTTTCTGTCTGCAGAGGTAGAACACAGCAGGCTAGACTGAGGGAAGCTAATTTAGTTGTTAGCAAAGAGGAGGGAAGGATAAACATGGCAACCTTATTTTTGGTTATGTTGCGATTGAGTAGATTAAAACTACAGGACAAAAATCTTGAAAGGTTACTCTCATATAAAGGTGGAAAACCATTAAAAAAAGGCAAGAAAACTGGATTATATTCCTTGGTCTAAAGCATTATACAAGTGGATTAAACAACACTGCCTCTAGTGGCGTGGTGAAGTAGATACAAGTAAAAAAATCAATCTTGCTAAAGGTCAGAACGAAAGCCTAATCTAACAGCATTTTTATTGAACGGTAATACTCCCACGGCAGTGGTAGAAATATCATTAGATATAAATTAGGATGTTATGTTTTTGCACACCAGAATCATCTCTTTGGTGCTTTTATTAGAGCACTCATAGGTTAATGAGTGAAGCATCGGACCAAGTTTATTTAGTGTTCTGTTTCCGCCCGCAGCCATCTTTAAGTGCTAGCAATAAACATTCTTGACCCTCATGTATCAACATTGCATAGAAAAGGTTCTAAACAGTTTCATATCTGCAATATAAGAAAGCAAAATTGTGAATCATCAACAGGGAGTATGCATACCATATACACAAAATATCAGTTGTTCATAGCCGCTGTGCTTGTGCACTTCACTGCTCAGATAAACACAGACACACCCACAGTAAGTAAGTAAGAATTGCTTCAAAGGGTGCTTAAACTTTTACAAATGAGTAAATATTTGCAAAGCTGAGATTTTATCAATAAAGTAGAGAATAAGTAAGCTGCACTGTTTAATATGTCTGTTAGTGGTGTACCTGCTATTTTCCCAATTTCCCTCTAAATTGTGCCTGTAGACAAACATCCTGGTTGAAAAAGACATGAACAGGCAGAAAAGGTATTGCATTTTGTCTTCAATGTATGCCACAACTGATGACGCCAATTTATCGGTATTCGTCTGCACTCCCGTATATAAACATATACAAAAACCTAAGCAAAGGTTTGTTTGATAAAATCCACGCTCATAAACACAATTTCTTTCTGTCTGAAGTAAGCAATGTTGATAAATGAGGGCCCTTGAGTGGAGTTTCCCCAATAGTGCCTCAGTGGAAAATTGCAAAAAAAAAAACAACAACAACAAAGAATTAACATAAAGAGCTAAAAGGGGTCTACGGAAGAGCTGAGGAATTATTTTTTTCCTCTTAGGAGAGAACAGGCAAAGGCTATTCATTACTGAGGCAAAAAAGGATGTACCACAGTTCAGCTGGATTTACAGAATAACAAATCCCTGACGATGTTTTAGGTGCTAGGTGCAAGGTATTTGTAGCTCATATATGTTGGATCTTTTGGCCAGGAGAAGCTCATCACAACAGCACCATGCTTTATGCATGCTTGGGCGCCAGCGCCACGGATAGGTACTGAGGGGGTGAGTGAGTATGCGTGGGTTTGTAGTTGTAGCATAAGAATAACAGTCTTAAATGGTGAAGGCAGATCATTGCCATAAAGACATTCCCTATGTGGTGTCCATATGAGGCCTCCACACTTGCTGGATTAACACAGTGAAACACACAAGACAGAATGGGAAATTCTCCCCTTCAGCTGATGAGCTAAGAACTGCTGTATGTTGTATGGGCCACAGCTTTTTGCCTCAGGTTTGGCATCAAACCTGGCTTGATGAGAGAAGGCAGAAGCACGGGGGCGAAGATGCCCCAGACAAACGTCCATCAGCCAGGATGCACACATTGGACACAGACATAGGTCTTCTCAGACTCAGCTGTGAGTCTTGAGGCTGAGACAGGGAAAGCGGTTTGGGGTGTGGATGGTGGTGGCTGTCAGAAAAGGATGCACCCTCAGGAGATGTGGGGTGCAGAGGAGGACAGGTGTCTCCAGAAGCACCAGCCACGCTTGGTGTGCTGTTTGCGCAGGATTTCTTCCTCACGCTCACGTTCCTTCTTGGAGCGGTTGTAGCGGTCTTCCTCCTTGAGGAACCAGACAGGGGGCCAGCGCTGCTTCTCAAAGTGCTTCTGATTTTCTGGAGAAGACAAGGAAATGAAACGTTTAGAGATATGGACAAATTTGATTAGCATTTAGATATATAGCAGGTATTGGGTCTGTACCTGGAGACATGTTCTTCATGTCTTTGGGGAACTTGCGACACACACTGTTGTAGTTGGTGCAAATGTGATGGAGGCACCAGGCAGAGAGCTGTTTGGCATTGTGGAACTACAGAAGATACACAGAAAGAGAGACAAAGTGGAGTTGGCACAAGGCATCAGTGATTTTTAACAATGCGGCTCATTTGAAAGGCAATGACTGGTCATCCTTTGAACTGGAGTTACAGTGAGCTAGGAATAAATGTTAATTTGGGGGATTCATGTGTTTTTTTTGTTACCTGGCTACTTCAGTATTCAAATCAATGTGCTTAACATAATAATAGATTAATCTACTCTGAAAATGGTCTGTTTTGGCACTGAGCAAAAATGTAGATTACCTGAGCCATCTCTAGGTAAGCCAGCACCTGTCCGTCAATGTCCGCTCCTTTTACTGCCCACTGCAAGAGCTCTTCAACCGCATGTTGCTCTGTGGATCACAACATACCCCAATTCCCCTGTTAATATTCTTTTTGGCTTGAAATAGTAAACTTTTGCCTATTTAAGCCCTATTTCTTTTGGATTTGGTTATGTGGAGATGTTGGGCAATGTAATTATTATCAGAGTCTCCCCAGAATTTTTATATGGACTGTGTGTGTGGAAAATGTGTCGGGAAAACCTGCACGCTGTATCTAAAAATAACCAGTTTAAATAACCCCAGGCAATATATATTTATATAAGACATCTGAATTAAAATGTTGGTAGAAAATTCTTTTATATCCTGTGGGAAGAGAGTTTTTGTGCTTTTTTTCTGCCAAAGGCCTCTAAGAAATAGTCTTTTTTTATCATCTTCCTGCCGAAACCAAAATGAACCAAGCACTGGCAGAGATGACATTTCAAAAGACCCATGAGAAAGGAGATGCTTCTGGGGCTTTACTGAAGTTAATAAGCTCCTAGCTCAGGTATAGCCTACGTTCTTGTACAAAACCTGTGCAACCACACGAGTAAAGGTCAAAGGAATCAGTCTGTATTTAAATGAGGAGATTGAGGTATACTGTATGTATGTCATGTGAAAACCATGCAAATGGTAGACACTACCATCTTTAATTTATACAGATGCTATTGGACAATTAGGTCAGATGTCCTCTTGGACAATTGCTTTACAGACATGTCAAGAAATCTTATCGTGTCCAAACAGTATTTGAAATATCAGGCTGATTTTGGCACTAGTCTGACGTAGTATATTATATTCTTGAATAGTTAATTGTAATCATTTTCCAAACGCAGTAATACATCTACCTGTAAGAGCCACAAGGCGGGGCAGGCAAAGCCGGTTGGCTAATATTATGAGGTCAATTGGCTCCAACTCGGGGCAAGGTGTGAGCAAGCCACAGTACAGATATTCCAGCACAGCTCTCATGCAGGCAGTACTGGTGTCGGGTATGGACACCTGATGAAAGAGATAAACAAGGAAAAACAAAATTGAAATAAATACATTATGAACTGCACATATTATGAAAATAAGAAGGGATCTGTGCAAATTTGTGGATGTTTATTCATAGCTCATTTCCAGCATATGGAAACTCAAGGGGCAGACTGATCCAGTAGTGAAGCAATCTGCTTTTCATCTCTCACTGTTGACACCTGCTTGGTCCTGGCACGCACCCAGAAGAGAGGGCTTCATGCTGACTACCAAACATGAATTTTGAGGACAAGTGGTCAAGAGAGATTGAAGGTGAACATATGTGACAGATTATGGGATACAGAGAAAGAGAGAACCAGTGGCCACTGCGAGGGGTCTTTCATCCTTCAACAGCACTGCATGAAACTGTTGCCATTCCTGATTTGAAGCTCTGGGCAAATAATTCTGTAGGCTTTACACCATTGGTGACATGACCTCTGCATTAGCCAAGGCCAAAAATACAGCCCACAGGCTCAACACTTATCAGATAGTAATGAAGAAATCGAGAGTGTGTCTCCATTTTAACAACAATATCACAATCACCCCAAACACCTGTAAACACATCATCTACTCAAATTCTTCCCTATTTCCTGCTCAAAAGCTCAAAGTTTAAAGACAGGAAGTCTTTTCATTCTGTTCTTGATTTGGACTCGGAAGGAATGCCGAACAGTGGCAGGCAGGTGTAACTTCAGCAAAGCAAGAGGCAACTTTAAGTAGACATCAAGAATGTGCCAGATCTAACTGTGGCAGTCTTCTCTTCATGCTGTCACTTTTCCCTAAGCTGGCATTGGCACCTCTGCGAATTAACACAAGATGAAGAGAGTTTAATTGCCTCAGGAGGTGCCTATCCTTAAGAACCAGACGTTTCACATCGGTCTTCAGAACAGAATCTTTCACTTCTCCTGGCATCATGAAGAATTTCACAGATGACACTAGGATTATCATGCCTCTGGATCTGGCATGAATCCAGGTCCTTAGAATGACTGGACATGATTCAATGACGATAATGAACTCATGCATAGTCATACATAGTGGAGACACAAGACATGCTAGCTAAATGAAAGTCAGAGACAACAAGGTGGGGGGAAAATTAGACAACACCAGAATAGCTCAGGGGTCCTTTTGAAGCCGCAGGGGTGCCCCACATCTGCTTGACTAAGAACCAATTAGCAGAATGTCAGCCTGACTGTGGCCTTTAATTACAACAAAAGGGCAAAGAGTTAAGATGTGCAGTAGTAATTCAGAAGGTGCCATCCTGTCAAAGATTCAACACTGGATGATCTGGATGCTTTAAATAAGATCGAGCAGTGCTTTAATCCTTATATCTCAAGAGCAACACTCTTACATCCTCAGCTATACTCTCTGCTAAAACAGATCAGGTTCCAATGCCATCATTCACAATAACAAAAATACAGATCCAACATATACAGTACATTTCAGCATAAATAATCAACATTTCCTTTTTCCAGTAGTGTATTTACAGTACTTTACTGTAATGTTCAAATATATTGATTTGCATGGACAAGTATTACAAATCTTGTTTAAACATTTTCTACTGAAATGACATGTATTTAACAAACAACTGTAAACAGGGTCAGAAGGAAAAGAGAAAAGTTGGGACAGACTATCACAAACCGCAGTCTACATCATGTGCCCAATTTTTCCTGTTTATCATCTTTCCTTTCACTTAAAATCTGACAGATTTTCACAGTTGAGCTTTCAAGCTTCCTCGCACCTTCTCACTAATCAACGCTGCCGTCACGAGTGTTGTTGCCGAGAAGACTTTTGATGCCTGACTGCCAGCCATACTTTCACAGAGCAAGCAGTCACACACAGTGCAACCAACGGAAAAAGACGTTCACGCTCAAGGGTTCAAACAGATATCTTTGCTTCTTGAAGTTTACCCTGGCTGCAAATGCTAAAATATCAGCGCACTTCATTATAGATACTAGATACTATATCTTAACTATACCAGATACTAAATCTTATCTGCAATACTGCCAGCCTCCAGAGAAAAAACAATCTCTGTTGGTTTGCAGCCTTCAGTCCTGTTTTTAGGGATGCAAAAAAGAAAGTGTGAAATTAGAGAAGGTGCACAGAAGTGTCTGAGTGTAGTAGGGTTATTAAATATAGCTCAGTTTTTTCGCAGAGAATGTGTTATAAAACTACTTACAGTACAGATTTTGCAACAATTTTATGAGTATTATTCATTCGGTGAACTAAAGACGCCCCTAAACTGTAGTGGCTCTCAAGGCCACCGAGTGTACTGCTTATACACAACACCGTGCTCGGCTTGACACGAGGCCCAGATCTATTGCAGCTCATTCTATAAATAGTGTAGAGTTCACTAAAGTCGGTTGTCACACTGACTGCCAGACAGAGCCTCAAACGAGACTGTGCTCACTGTTTACTTCTGGTTTTGTGTCACTGTTTAGTGTACAGCTTACAACATGCAAAAATGGTCTGCATGAACGGACAAGTGGATAGCTCAAAAAGAGTGGCGAGAATACGGACATGTCAAAAAGAGGCCTTCAGAACACTGTGATCAGTGCAGGCTTTGTGTTTGAAGGAACATTCGGTTAAAGAAATAGAAATGCCTTCCTTTGCTCCACAACATCACAATTATTCTAACTTTACTAATAATGGCAAGTAAACTGAAGGTGCTTAATCATCAGTGATGCTGCAAAGAAGATCATTCTATGCTACTATATAAACAGATTTATGGTTTTTTTTGGCTAAAAATTCTGCTCTACGTTTCAGTTATTGTCATTAGTGAAGGACATGCATAAAAACAGGAACTGGTATTGAGAAAACGTCAAGACAAAATTTGTTTTGAATCCTGATAATCTCTAATTACCTCTACTTAAAAATGTGTGTTCAGGATATAACAGATAGACTCAAGTTATCTGTGTTTATAATTAATATTAGAGGGAAACCATTTGCATGTTCATCTAGTAATGGAGCAGCTACAATGAAGTTACCTTCAAGATTGAGGGCAGTGAGTAAGTGAGTGAGTTTAATTGTACAACAGCTCTGCGGATCATGGATTGTGTTCTGTAATTTGTTTTACTGCAATACCTGTAAATTAAGTAGGCCAATCATTTTTAGCCATAAAAGCTAAATGCTGCTTCACGAAGATTAAATGCTTCCTGACAACTAATAGCCTTGTAATGGCCGGAGTTAAAAGATGTATTTAATATTTAATCTTATTTAAATGCATCCGCAGACTGAATATGCGCCTTAAGGCCCAGCATGGCTATTTTGTTCTCCACCACCTCGCATTGCTCTGTATATGTCCTCTCAGCAAATGCTGTCAGAATACAGAAGTGGCCAGCATCTCATTTCTTGCCTCAGTTCCTGGTCTGGCTGTAAGTTTAGCTCCCTGTAATGCCTGTAACACTATACACAGTCTTCTTATTCTGTTGCTGTTCAATGTGCCAGGATACCTTGAGTTCCTTTACTGGTTCGCTCAGGTTAGGACAGTCCTGGAGCCTGGCCCATGAGGAGTTTATCTTTCCAGAATTTGAGATGACAGCTAGTTGCTCATGAAAAATAAATGTTGTGAATAGGGGAATTCTAACCTGGACTGTATAAGATTCACACAGTTAGTTCTAATACAAACGTATATACAGTGGTGTGAAAAAGTGTTTGCCCCTTCTTGATTTTTTTGCACGTTTGTCACACATTAATGTTTCAGATCATCAAACAAATTTAAATATTAGTCAAGTAAACACAACATGCAGTTTTTAAATGAAGGTGTTTATTATTAAAGGAAAACAAAATCCAAACCTACATGGCCCTGTGTGAAAAAGTGCTTCCCCCCTAAACCTAATTACTGGTTTGGTCACCTTTAGCAGCAAGAACTGCAATTCAACGTTTGCGATAAGTCTGTTACAGAGCTGTGCAGGAATTTTGGTCCACTCATCTTTGAGGACTTTTACTAGGCCACTCCAAAGTCTTTTTGTTTTTCTTCAGCCATTCAGAGGTGGATTTGCTGGTGTGGTTTGGATCATTGTCCTGCTGCAGAAACCAAGTTCGTTTCAGCTTAAGGTCATGAACAGATGGCCGCACATTATCCTTCAGGATTTTTTGGTATACAGCAGAATTCTTCCAGGTCCTGCAGCAGCAAAACAGCCCCAGACCATCACACTTCCACCACCATATTTTTCTGTTGGTATGATGTTCTTTTTCTAAAATGCTAGACTGATAGATGCCTTTTCCAGACTGATAGAGCTCAATTACTTTCTTTCTCATTTGTTCCTGAATTTCTTTGGCTCTCAGCATGATGTGTAGCTTTTGAGGATCTTTTGGTTTACTTCACAGTCAGGTCTTATTTAAGTGATTTCTTGATTGAGAACATGTGTAGCAGTAATCAGGCCTGGGTGTGGCTAGAGAAATTGATCTCAGGTGTGATAAACCACAGGGGGGGCACTTTTTCCACACAGGGCCATATGAAACAAACATGAAAAAACTAAAAAAAATCAAGAAGGGGCCAACACTTTTTCACACCACTGTATAATCATACTACTATGTTACTTGGAGTCAATGAAGTGTACTTTCAGGCCAGGAAACACCAGAGTTCACACAGACTTCCTGCCACTGCAACTTCAGCTGTGTGCCAAACAAAGATACGAACATATGAAGAAGAACCTGAGGCCTGAGGATGCCTTTATATTGCACCTTGTCTATTCAACACAGTTTTCATAAGAGAATACTTTTATAAAAATAAAATCTGCTTGCCAGCTACAGTATATCTCCCCAATCATTATCAATGAGAAGGACATTTTGCTTTTTCCCCCAGAACATATTCACTTAATATCCTCCATCCATCCATTTTCCACCGCTTATCCGGGGCCGGGTCACGGGGGCAGCAGTCTAAGCAGGGACGCCCAGACTTCCCTCTCACCAGACACTTCCTCCAGCTCTTCCGGGGGAATACCGAGGCGTTCCCAGGCCAGCCGAGAGACATAGTCCCTCCTGGTTGGACATGCCCGGAACACCTCCCCAGGAAGGCGTCCAGGAGGCATCCGAAACAGATGCCCATGCCACCTCATCTGACTCCTCTCGATGTGGAGCAGCAGCGGCTCTACTCTGAGCGCCTCCTGAGTGACCGAGCTCCTCACCCTATCTCTAAGGGAGCGCCCAGCCACCCTACGGAGGAACACTTAATATCCTATAGACTTCAAAAGTATTTTTGTACTTTGACTTTACACCGTTGGTCTATTTATTCTAACGATTGAAATCCTTTTATCCAATGTCACATAGAAGAGGATGGCCTCTGCTTTCAGTTTATTTCTTCTAAAGGTTTTGTCCTTATTCTTTCCCAGAGACTTTGTTCTTTCCTTGGTGTGTAATTCTTCAGATGCAGCATCCTTCCATTCACATAGGACATGGTCCAGAATCCTCAACTTCACCACAACATTTACAACTGGCTGAAGCACTCCATCATTCCACGAAGGTTACAGAGTGTTACCTACTGGTAAAACCTTCCCTACTGGAAATAAGGTCAAAGTGTCCTCCCTAAAGCCACCTGGCCACAGATAAAAGGTATTCCAAATTTATGCAACAAGATTTAAAAGTATCTCTGGAGCATCTGTTGAATTGGGCTGCTTTCAATTAAAGATAAAAGCTCGACAGAGACACAGCATGAAAAAGACAGTGAAGTCGGCGAGTTGATAATAGTGAAATCTCTCTCAGTAGTGCTTTGTGAACTTCAAAGTAGGCAAGACCAGACAAGACCCAGACGTCCCTAATTTCTTTCCTCAAGACATTTCCAAACACATACAAAAAAAAGACATCTTAGCGTGCATTTTAGTGTGTGCATGATCCTACTGTCCTATGACCTCCTGTGTTTTAGGCTTTTTGGGTCAATTTGCCCAAATGCTCCTCTTGTGGGGTGCCAAGTCCAGCAGGATGCATCAGTCATCTATATAGATGTGATGGTTTCTGGCTGCTGGCATTGCAATGTGGGTCAGGTTGCCATGGCAGTAGCCTAATTTCAACTACCTGTGCCAGTTACTGTTAAAGATCTTATAAAGCCCTTGAGAATTGGGATTTAGTATCAAGGCGGTCTTGTATAAGCAGTCCCTTTATAAGGGACAGTCACTAAAATGTCAGGAAACGTAAAGGATGGATATGAAAGTATAGAAGGTTGGATGTGACCTTTAACCAATGTACATTAGGTTCATTAAAGAAACTGACACATGTCAATGCTTCTGATCAAGTTGCGCTTACCTCCTCAATGTAGCTCTCCATGAAAGACCCACGGAACATGGCCGCCATCCAGTCGCAGCTGGAGATGAGCAGAGGCTTATGGGCAGGTAGGTAGCCATCATCCAGTTGGAACACCACATCTAAAACCATTCGGAAAAGAGCACACATCTTGGCGTGTGTCACAGAGTCGGGGCTACAGAGGGGGAAGACAAACAGACACAGAGAGACAGACGGAGAGACAAATAGACAGACAAACAAATAATAAATAGACAGATACACAGGGCTAATAAGAAGACCGAAAATAGTGAGGAGGGGCCTGGAAGTTGGGGCTATATATATATATATATATATATATATAAAAAAAAAGTTCATGAGTTGCATGAGGGGGGTCATTTTAATCTCTGTAAATCGCAGTTTAGGTATTCTAAGATTAACAGATATATTTTCAGCAATTTCAAATTGAGACACAGGCAAATGGAATGTCAGTGCTCCATGTCAATATTTCAAGTAAATCGTATAGTATCTATATGAAAAACATAAATCTTTGTAATTACTCTGACTGAACAATACAATAAATGTATCTTCAGGTCCTTGAACAAATTATTATTTAGATCTAGAAATATTTCTTTACATTAACCAATCTTAAGCTCACGAATATCTAGTGTGGAGGTTGCATGGTGATTAGTCATATTTAACAAGTCAAAATTCACACTTAAAGTAAAAATTACAGCTATCGTGTGTGCCCCTGCTTTTTGGTGCCCCTCCAAAAATAATTTGCACCCGTCACCACTGATAACGTTCGCACAGAAAGCGTGAAAAGAAGGAAAACATCTAAAGCAGACAGTTAGGAGAGATGAATAATGATGACACTGATTGAACAGAGAAGCAAATTAGTCACACAGTGATGTAAAGGAAGATGGTTAATCGTCATTAATGACAAAGACAAAGACACACGTACAATACAAGACATGACCGACAGAAATAATACACAAATAACACTTAGCACATAAATCAGACAGACTTTGCAAACATAAATATATAACAATAACATAAAGGAGTAACGATACCTCACCAGAAGACATTGTAAGCAATTCTATTGAAATTCAACTAATCGTAATAGAACTGCAAGTTCAACAGGTGAACTTATTTGTCACATTTATATATGAAATGATTCTACAAGTGGTTCATGGCTGTAGACTAGTAGTAGATGTTGCATGACAAAATAACAACATACTTACCTTCACTGGTAAGAACATCTACAGTAACAGGCAAACTGTTTTGAGTTGAAAATAATATTTATACACAAAATATGAGGTTGGAGTGGAAGCCAAACATCAGGTGCCTACCAGCAAAGGTGCCTTTGCTCAGGCACTCTTTGATTCGGTTGGCCCGACGCACGTGGAAGGCTTTGGTGATTTCCTGGTTCATGAAGCTCTCACGGTTCAGCACATTGGCCACCATCATACGCAGATCAAAGACTTCTAGAAGCTCAGCAATGGTGGCCACCTGCATCAGGTCACTCCGGCCTTCATCTAGGTGACCTGTGTACAGGTACTGCAGCACGGCCTGAGCAAACGTGAGAGACAAACCTCAGCAGTTCTAGAAATACACATGTAAGCCTATTTCCTCACACTAACACCACTATATTTCACCCTTTTATTAATAAATTATTTAAACAATTTTGAATGGGTTTCTATTGCTCTACTGTTCAAGTCTACTGCTTTTATTTACATAACATGCATATTAACCACCATGAGAAAAAGCTTTAAAAAATATGTTATAATAATATAACGTCATAATGGAAATTAATATTAAATAAAGAAATAAAGAAATAAAAGAAAAAAATAATAATTATCTTGACTATTTTCAATATAAAAAAATAGTTTTAAGAAACTAAGGCATTCATTGGGAGTCTGACTATTTTTATTTTTTTTTTTTAAATTAGATTTGGAATGATTTGGTACACTTTTATTAAAAATAAATTTCAGTTACTAAAATATATCAGACATTAAGAGCCCTAAAAATAGTATGTACAGCAGCAAAAATCTGGATAATGATACATGTTAGATTTAGTAAATTGTATCTTATATTTTCCTAGCTTTTACTTTCCATAGGAGTGGACAATAGAGTTGAAAATACGCAGAAGTTAAACATTTTATTATTACATATAAGAGCAGAAGTAGATGACAGTGTCTTTTTAAAAAAATGTGTTTCTTACCCTGAAAGGTGCCTCCTGAATGAGTTCATCCATAGACACAACTGTCATGAGTCTTGTTCGACCTGTTACAGGGTCTTCCACCCTTTCCAGGTACACACCGAGGAACCCCCGTCCCCATCCTGAAAGTGGACGGCCAGTTCCCAGGGACCCCACTGGGTACTGGCCCCTGGCGGGGAGTGCATTATCGCTTTGGGAAGTCCTCATTAAGCCCTGCTCCAGCAAAAGCAGTCTCCTGCCACCCTTGGTCCCCCCATCACCATCTTTATCAACGTCAAGGCTCTTGGCACGTCCTGCCTGCTCTTTGGCTCCTCTTCGACTTTGCTCCTCCTCCTCACCACCCTCCAGAGTCTCATCTCCATCCTCTTCTGTAGATCCTAGGTCCATGCTGAACAGGTCATAGAACTTGGAACAGGAAGTGGCTAGGTAGACTTTATGAGCAAAAACACGAGTGGCACCTTGGAGAAGGAACAGGACATCTGAGCATAGCGGCTTGCAGAAGAGAGAGTCAGGGCCTTCTCCATCCAAGGGAGGTGGGTCAGGGATACCCACTGCAGGTCTCGGTGGCCTGGGAGGCAAAAAAGGGGCCTGAAGAAGAGGCCGCTGGACTTTCTTTAAATGGGACTTCCAGAATTGGAGGTGGCGACGAGAAATCAGTGCAGCGCGGATGGCATTGTCAAAGACGTCCTTGACGCCAAACTGCGCGACAATGCTGGTTTCGTAGTAGGGCACCCCTAATTCTTTAGCCACCTCATGGCCTCGTTCTGGTGGAAGGATGTCGGTGGGTTTTATGGGTCTGAGGGCAAAAAAGTGAAAACCAAATTAAATACAAACTCAAACAAAACAAAGGTTGAGAGGGTAATTCAAGGATAAAGGATATGGGTCATACTTTGCCAGGGGCCTACGAGCTCGGTTCACTGCATCTAAGTCAGCATAACGCAGGTCCAGCTGACAGCCCACCAGAATGATAGGGGTGCGTGGGCAGAAGTGCTTAATCTCGGGGTACCACATGGTACGGACATGACGCAGAGAGTTTGGGTTAGCCAAGGAGAAGCAGAGCACCACCACATCGGATCTAAAAAAAAATAAAAGTGCACTACTGAGATTTTGTAAAAAGATGAACATCGGTAAAATATTCTGACATTGCCTTAATACCTACTTAAATCTCTGTGTTTGGGCTGATGTTGTTGTGAATCAGTCAGTGTATGAACAAAGAAAAGGTGGATAGTAATCATATATATAAATGACAGTATGGCAGACAAAAATAAACATGAAGCATTTGTGCAAATAATGATTTCACACTAAGCTTTAATGAGCCCATATTCTTTACAGGGGCTTCCCTATTCCTCCCTGAGACATAAACTAATGAGGTGTTCACAAACAGTTGTGTGCATGTTGCCAGGCATTAAGCAGAGCCTCTCACTTTTTCAGATTTTTCCAACATTATCTATTCTCTGGCTTACCATTTAAGAAATAAACATAATTATATCAATCTTATTTCAATCTATATTAACATCCACATGAAAAAGGTCTGTTTCACTAACTGACTGCTGAGGTCAAGATTCGTCTGTGTGTGCATGTGTGTGTGTGAGAATAAATCAAGGTATGAATTGTTATGCAAAACTTGCATGGGACAGTACTTTCCACATTATGAAGAAGTAGTCTGGCTCATAGCCAGGTAAGCAACAGCTCCTTATATATTTGATGCTTAAACAGAATTGTTTACCCAATATAACACCCAACAGTGGAGTCCTTCTAGGAATTTCTCTCTCATTGATTGGAATCTCAAATGCAAAGCAGAGAGAGAGACAGAAATATTGGCCACTCGCCAAGGTGGGTGCATGTTGGGTAACGGTTGATGAGTTGGTGCTGTTTTCATAACAGGACAGAGACATTAACAGCACACAAAATCTAGCACACAAAATCCTGCCCAGGCGCAACAGCTGAGCTGGCAATGGTACTTAGACCCAAAATAGTATGCTTGCACTTTGGACATGTGTGACCAACACACAAGCACTGGAAAAGCAATGAGATATGAACATTGTTTTCTTGCAGGCAAACAGATAAATGAACCAGAATTTAACACATTTGATGAGTGCAGAAATGAAATAAATGCTCCAGCTATGTGAACCTCTATCTACAACATCTGTTACCATTGCAAATAATGGACATATTTACTTGAAATGAGAAGATGTTTACTGAGAGCATATACTGAAATACATACAAAAGACACTGTTTTTTGTTTCATAAACCAAACCCTACAGCCCTGCATTCTCCCTTTGGCTCAGCTTCCCTTTGAGATCCTACGCTAAACGCCCCTGAGCCAAAATATCGTTACTGATCTACAGATCTTTTAATAAGCTCCTCCACAAGGCCCAATTATGGTGCATTACCAAGCCAACCAGAAGGATTATGTTAGAACCCAAATCTTTACAAGCCTACATGTGGTTTAGGAAGATGAGTGGAAATCGGAGCATAACAAGAGGTTAGACTGTAGATGGAATAATGAGAAGGGGGAATGTTGTGTCTCAATGGAGCATAAATAAGCTTGTGTAAAAGAATGAAATGTGGTTTTACTGACCTGCCATAAGCAAACCTTCTGTCTTTGTGATGGTCTCCGAATGTGTCCCACAGCCTGAGAGACACACTCACTTCATCCACCACATCTCTAGATCTTTCCAACACCTTAGGATGAAAGAGCATTGTGTCCTTATTTATTTGTGATAAAAGGCACCCTGCTACAATGCTAAAATATAATACAACGTAATCCAAATAAAATTAGGGACACTGAATCAGAAAAAAAAGCAACAAATTAATAAAGAAAAAAGACAGAAAAGACGAAAAAGAAGAAGTGTGTACTATATTGTGTAAGAAATGTTATTATTTTTGTAAGTGTAATTTTTAAGATTTCATGTACTGCTGTTTCCCCTCAGAGAGGAAAATATATAGGCTTATTATATTTGTATACATTCCAATACGTTGTACAGACACCATAGGACTACCCACCTCCTGGCACACACGGTACTGGTCGATGGCCCACACGGTTGGCACGTGGGTGGCGAGCAGCTGGTACTGCGTGAGGGTGGCATTGCAGGCACGAGCACAAATAAGGCGGGTTTTTCCCACCGCGTTATCACCCACTACCACACACTTTATAGTCTCCACATTAGGCCGTTCATAGTCTGTGTCTATATCCATGGAGAGGGCCCTGAGAGAGAGAGAGAGAGAGAGAGAGAGAGAGAGAGAGAGAGAGAGAGAAAGATAAACAGATATGTATGAGGGGATCAAAGTCAAGCACTGGTTATAAATACCAACGTCTCTATACTGGCACACGTAATGTACTAATTTGCCTGTTAATGTGAATCAATAAATGATAGCACCATTAAGAAACTCCTAATGTTTACCGTTGAATGTTTAATGGTGAAACGCTTAACAAGGGTCCTATTTCATGTCTCCAAGAGAAAAACAAAGGGAACCACTAGTTTATGCACTCCTCCCCGGAAGCAACACAAACATATTTCATTTCAGTTTTCCCTTTTTCTGAGCGAGATAGCAGCCTTCCCGAGGATCTGTGAGAGCCAATGCTACTAACGGAGACCAAAGCCCAGTGGCAGAGTTTATTTTGGAAAAGAGCGCAAGAGTCCCATCTGCTAATGTGGAGTCCATGAGCTTTTGTGCAACGCTCACACTCTCACACACACACCTACTTAACTCCCCAGGCATTAATCCACACTAAGACAAGGAAGGAAAAAAAAAGTATTACCTACTTAAAGGATGCTGTTAGATTTGGCAATTGAGCAGCATAACAGTACATGCTGTAATCTAATATCCATGACAACTAAAAAGGCTTTTGTAGAGTTTGAAATGATTAAGCAATGATTCTTATTCCACAGCAAAGCATGAAAGTGTTAGGAAGGAGCCGAGTGTTGTTAGATTAATAAGAAAAGGCTAAACACACCTGCACAAGACAATTGGATTCTTGTTTTCAAAGTTAAAATGAAAACATAGTGACTTACAAGAAGACTATCAAATTTCATTTGTATTGAATTTTTTAAAAATCATGCTCCAGTTCCTTTTAGACTTCCAAATGTCATTATCCAGAGAGCCTTTCATTCACTGACATTTCTCCACACACTCCAACACTACATTCCTCAGCGCCCCACACCTTAAAAGCGTCCCTCATGCAAGAACGAACAAAGCGATCGCCTTGCAACGCTTTCCATTCAGCAAAGGATGAGGCTATCTGCATTACAAGCGCTAGAGCAGTCTGAAATCCAGCTCTGATGGGCTACCTAAAAAAAGCATCTATGAAAGATTAATAGAGCTGCTGCTTATTATGCCATTGACAAAGACGTCATTGCTGTGACCTGCTATGCCAAGCTGGGGGGGTTGTCTAAAAACAGCTCCTATTCAGAGGGACATATGAGCCATCATTTCAGCCAGCGCGTTCCTCTCGTCTCATCTCTCAAGGACGAGACGGCAAGACTGGCATCATTCACCAGAAGGCTGTAAAAAAATAATAATGAAGGCAAGAAACACACCGGTCTTCAAGAAGCTGTAATAAGTTCTCCAGAGTACACATTAGGGTGTGTCTATATTGTCTCAGTTTTTTTTACCCGGCTTGCTCGTTGCTAAATGAATCTATGAATCACTCTTCTTCTTCCTTCCAGGATTTAATCAGTGTTGATATTAGTGATGGTCCAGTGGCATAAAATATCAAATCATGATATTTGAAAATATTTTCACAATACACCACCATGTGATGTAAACTGTCAAAAAAATCTGCCATTTCCACAATTTAAAAAATTAATGTCATTTTTTTTTAAATAACAGATTTTTGTTATTTAACATCCATAAAAATGACATACCATGGAAACAAGCACCCAATAATACAAAATTAGATTTTAACATCTTACACGTCAAATGTTTGTAACCATAAAATAATATCGTAAACAGATTTTGTTTACCATTTGCTGATATTATCTAAATGCGTACTATAATATTTTTGCTAACGTTATTTATATTTGAACTCGCTGTGAACATGGTGGTTTGTGATTTCCACCAAAATTCGAAAACGATGCAACCCCCCCGGTTAGAAGTCGAACCACTTTAAGAATCTTTTCCTAGCCGAAGAACCTTTCAAGAATCCTTTTTTCTAAGAGTGTAGGAGGAAGCAGCCTACCTTGAGGTTTCTATTTCGAAGTACAGCCGTTTCACATGTTGCTCAAAGTAAACAAAAACTCTACTTTGTTCAGACAGGATAAGAGCCAACTGACAAGGATCAATGGTTAACCTGACTTTATGCTAATCATGCTTGCGATGCTTGCAGAATGCTGTAAAGAAAATATAACACATAGTGACACTGTCTCCATTTGCCTACATTTTGTCAATAAAAAGATCAAGTGTTTCACTACAACTCTGTCTCTCTGACAAGTAGAGAAAATACTAAAGTCATGCTGTGCTTATGTAATGCTTCCACATTCTTATTTCCTTTTAATCCAGGACCATTAATCAAACCTTTTGGGCATTTTCTGATTTAGTGCTTCTAACGTTAGATGCATATTGCTGCTGTGTTTAGAACAGAAAGGCGCTTGCTACCTACGATCTTTGCAGGCCAGTAATCAGCTTAGAGACAGAGCAGTGCATGATGTAACCTAACAGCAAATACCTTTTACTGAGGTATAAAAAAAGCCAGAGGATATCAACCCCCTGTTGCTGTCTCATTGTCTCTCACTGAATAGCAGTTGTGTCAGGGATTGAGCTGAACGACATGCATATGCTGGTTTTAAATAATGAATATTAAAAATTCCGTATTAAGGATTTACGACTGTCCAGACAAAGACTAATGCACTGATACCCCTTTTGCTAGCAGATGAGCTGAGAACAAAAATTCCAGAAACCATACACCTTATGACCAGCATAGAGTTTCACTTCCATCAGCTGACCAACACGCTGTGTCACACTACAGAACACACACACACACACACACACACACACACACACACACACACACACACACACACACACACACACACACACACACACCGGTAGACACAACAGCTATCAGTCTATCACTTGAGCAGGAATAGTACAGTGAGTCAAAATGCTCAGAGATTCAGTGGTGCATTTTTCTTTGTGCTTTGTTAGTGAACAGCGTAGAGAGACATGCACATGTTTGAAGCTGTCTAATGGGAAGTCGGGGGAAGTAAAGAGAGACAGAGAGACAGACAGAGAGAGTAATGAAGGAATGCAATGAGGGACAGCCAATGTGGGTAGGAGAGAGAGGAGTGAGATAGAGAGAGAGATAGAGAGAGAGAGAGAGAGATAGAAAGAGGCAGACGCCTACTCCATTCACAAACATTTCACAACCCACACAATAGTCCTTCTGCTCAATTCAGCTGAGCCAAGCTCTGTTTCTTTATACTTTATACATAAAGTTGGCGGTTTATTAGGGACACCTATTTTGATGTCTACACTCAGTAAACATTATCAAGTACACCTGTCACAAAGATATACATAGATATACCACACACACACACACATACACACACACCCACACACACATACACACACACACACATACATTATATAATATATACAATTACTGACTGTGCTAAGCATCTTGCATAATCTCTCCTCTGTCCATGAAAGAGACCAAAACAGAGCCACTGCTGAACATAAATTATTTGCACAATGGACTAAATAACATGTGTGCTGGTTAAACACAGTGTACAGTGGGCACATCACTAGACCAATCCACCTTGCTGTTGTTTTAACAGCTCTCTGGTCCTTTATCAGAGATGAGTAGTTGACCATAGAACCTGGATACTGTCTACATACATATGACACTGTATGTGCGATAAAGGACATCTTCAAGATCAGGTTAAGGTGTTGAACTACTGCTCAGAAAGTTGTGACTTTGACTCCCAGAACCCTCCAGCTGCCACTCCCGGGCCCTTGAGCAAGGTCCTTTACAGTCAATTAGTCAGTTTTACAAAATGAGATGAATGTAAATCTGCCAAATTTTTGCCATAAATGTTAGCATCTGCACACTGGAGTGTTTGTTCCAGTCATAGTAAAAGAATAGCTATTCTTGCATGGTGTAATTGCATTTTATTTAATTTAAGAAAAATACACAGCAGAAGGGATGATAACTGGAGAACAGGAGATCAATAGCTTTGGCTGGATTCACAAAATGCTATGCAAATAGATGCATACAGTGTGCATGTGGTCCAGCATGTATACAAGATAAGGTGAAGAAAAAAATACATCTCAGGAGAATATCTTTATACTATAAAACTACTTATAAAACTTTATAAACACACTTAGGGTAAAGAATCATCCAAATGAATGTCAAACTAAAGCAATACATTCTTCTAATGGACCTGTCTACACGCTGATATAAATGTTTACATCAAATGCAGACCTGCAGACCAAAGGAGACTGTCCTCCATGGCAGAATGTGTGTAGACATGTATATCCACACATTTTGTGACAACTCTAGTTGGAGAGACTGATCAGTCCTTACCTGCATAACCAGGAGTCACAGGTTACAAGTCACCTAAAACGGAGCTGTCTGTACTGTAAGTCACCCATGGTTGTAGACGTCTTACTATAAATCCACACGTCATGTCCTGAACATTGGTTGTTCACACACCTAATCACTAAAGTATGATCAAGACACCAATGTGGTGATCCAAATGTACTTTGGTATAATTTTGGATCTGTGACAAAAGGGAAAAAACAAGGAATATTTTTGTACCCCAATATAGGTTCTAGTACCCATAACCTATAATGATATATAAGAAAGGATACATAGAAGAAGTGATCTGTAAGGACAAAGAAATAGAAAGCAATTCACTCTCTTCTCAGTCTTCTATCAAACTCCAGACCTCGTACTAATAACCATTAAGACTATATTGAAATTGATATCCAGTCCATTAGAACTGTATGCACTGATTGACTTAAAAACAACACGCAGCCCTGCACTCAATGCAAGCATGCATGAAAAGGCTGAATCAGGATGTGGGTAAATAACATAGCAACCTGCCATGCAACCGTTCTGCAATGGTTATCTATGCAATACACTTCCAGCAATTGAGACCCTGTGGACCTCTGATGTAGATGCTTACCAAACATATACACACCTTTGCCATGGAAAGTAAACTCAGCCAAGGACAGAGTAAGGTCCATTAAGTCTGGACAGGACTCCTTCCTTAAGTTCCAACACTGCAGCCAAAGTTAATTTAGAGGTTGAGTCGCTTTTCTTATCTGAAAAAAGTGTGTGTGTGTGTGTGTGTGTCTCTCTCTCTCTGTGTGTGTGTGTGTGTGTGTGTGTGTGTGTGTGTGTGTGTGTGTGTGTGTGAGATTTATTGCAGTGGTATTTCACAGTATCATCTTTGTTTGTGTAACCAATGCAGGTTATGCAAACATTGCAAGAACTTAACAAGCTATGTGTTAATTTTTCGAGGAACTAGTTTTAATCCTAAAGTGACTAGCAGTGGTAATGGTGTGTATTTTGCAAAACAAATCAATGAATAGCAAGAAATGTACTTTTCTTTATCTGTAGGGGATACCCTGCTTGGGGTGCCATCCAAACTCAGGGCATAATCTCACTTACTTACACATACATTCAGAAATTAAATTCAGTCTACAACAGCTTGCCTTTGGACACGGAATGAAAACCGAAAGTAACAAGACGAAAACCCCAAAATACAGAAACAACATGCAAACTCTACACAAACCCACAACAACTCCGGAGGTGTGAGGCAAATGTGCAAAACACAAAATCACCAATGATCATGGGGGAAATGTAAGGACACTTTAATACTAAATAACAGTGCTGTCAGTGAACACAACATTCCCCAACATATCTAAGTCTTCAACTAAGATTGTGTATGAGTCTAAATTGCATGTTACTGTTTATTGGGTCTGAACATTAAATAAATAGACTGGAGGAAAGAATCTGGGATTGTGTTCTCCTTGCTTATATATATATATATATATATATATATATATATATATATATATATATATATATATATATATATATATATATATAAAAGCCAACACAGTTTTGTATTCCTGAAGAAAACTGATTTCCTGCGATTACATCAGGTGAAGAGATGCTGAGAAGCTTCTGTGCGGCCATTGACAAGCAGCCCATTCATATCTCCATGCATTTCTATTCATTGACTTTTTTCATGTATTTCATTAAGAAAGGCAAATCAAGAGAGTGCTTTTGTAATGGGAATTTTTTGGTTTTGGAGATAACGTTGTAACTAAGCTCGTGCATGTGGAGTAAGGGGGGTGTAAATGGGTTTTTAGAAGTAAGCCGCAAAGATCTTGTGCAAAAAAAAAAAAAAGAAAAAGAAGAAAGATGCAGCAGAGCGGAGCCAAGCCCATGCGCCTTAACGCGACCGGACAAAGGAAAACAAACCCAGATGTTCTACCAGTGAGGCGCAGCACAAACTGCAGATATGCTGCTGTGACAGCTGCAATTCCACCCAAATAGCCGCAGCTTTGAATTGCAATACTGAGTGTAACGGTGCTGCAGAGTGATCTGGATTCTACTAAGCTAATTCCTGCTCTCTTCAAGTCGTGCATGTGATTCACTTCTCCTGCAAAACCTGACACAGCTCCCTACCTTCCAACGCTTCCAGAATTGACCCACATGCCAGGCCGGGCACTGGAGGTCTAAAGAAAATAAAGGCGAAATGAGCTGCTGTAAGTTGTGAAGAGAGCGCATTCGCTCGAGCCTGTCACAAAGGAAGCATCTTCGCTCGCGCCTCTGCTGAGCCGAAAAGAAGTTTCCCGGATGCTCCAAACTCGCCTGGGACTCTACTGACTCTTCCGCTTTCTCATACAGCTCGTTACAAGCGCGTTTGGACCTGTCGTGTTTGCTGTGTAGGGGGTCGCGCTTAAATGTTATTGTTTCTACAGTTGATTCCGCTCACAACACACGCCCCTCTCGCCCTGCGTCACGCCGACTCAACTGAACACCGAATCAACTGCGTAAGACAAACGGAAGCCAATCAGATGCGCAGCACCGCCCCAAACCGGAGTATATCTCTGGCTCTGTTAACCCGCGGCGTTCCGCAGCGCGTGCACACACACACTCTCAAACACACACTCTCAAACACACACGCACAAACAGCATCTCAAAACACACACACACACACACACACACACACACACACACACACACACACACACACACACACACACACACACAAACAGCTTAATCTCAACACACACACAAACACACGCATGCACACACACATAGACACACAAAACACTCACACACACAAACAGCATAATCTCAAACACACACACACACACACACACACACACACACACACACACACACACACACACACACACATAAACAGCATAATCTCAAAACATCCAGACGCTCAAACACACACACACACCAACACACACACACACACACAAACAGTATAATCTCAAAAGACACACAATCACACACACACAAAATGAGATTATAAAACACAGGTCTGTGTTGCTCTGTATTATAATCACGTCAACTTTCAGTTTTCATGTCAACAGAATGTGTTAAATGAAGAGGAGGTCTGAAAATCATCAGAAACAGAAAAAAGTCTCTGCCTGTCTTGACTCTGAACTCTGTCTTTTCACATGAAACTTTTACACAGTCAATGACTCAAAAACCGATTTCATGTTAATGAAAAAAGAACATGCAATACAAGTGCAACAAATAATTGATTTTAATTGGTAAACTTTGTGACAAGAAAAAGTATTTTTTTTAAAGATGTGTCACAAACGAGAATGAAGTTAAAAGTAGGAATGCCAAAGATTTGTTGATGTATCAAAGTTTTTCTCACTCATTTACCAGACACCCTTATCCAGAGTGACTAACATTTTATTTTATACAACAGAGCAATTGAGGGTTAAGGGCCTTGCACAAGGGCCCAAGAGTAGAGCTGGGATTTGAACTTATGACCTTCCAATCAGAAGTCCAACACCTTAACCACTAGGCTACCTACAGGTACAGTACACCACATCCTGCATCTCACTCCTTGTTGTATAACAAAACATCATTAACAAAACAGCTTAAAATAGAGGCCAGGGATACTCCAGGACCGAACAGTTGCATGCATCTGGGCAGAATTATCAGTAGGCTAAAGTAGGACTGTAGATTGGATCATAAAACAGTATTAATTAAACTGTTAATTTCGAGTTCCAATATTTACAATAACAGCATTGGTACATTTCAATGACTGGATCAAATGCTATACAGATGAAGCTTCTTTAGAGCTTCTTTTTTTTTGGGATGGAGCAAACAAATATTTTGCTATCTTTTTGCCTAAATTGTGAGTTACTCAATAATAATTTCTTGTGTTGTATACCAACTATCAGCACAGCTGCTATCAGCACACTCATCCTGCAGCCTTATTCTGAATCACAGCCATGTTGATATTCAGTACAACAGCTCTCCTGTGTGTGGTATATTAATTAAATATAGACCATGAACATAAAATTGCTTCTTGGCCAAGGTCTTTGCATTAATCTGTCAAATAATTTTTAAATAAAATTAATTTCCTCCAGGAAATTAGCTACACTTCAGACAAGTTTATCAAGCTTTTGTAGTTCTATCTAGTCATTGAGCACAGATTAAGAACACTGACCTCTACTGGTCGACTGGAATATTTCTAAACTGAATTCAAAACAACTTTGATCTGTTTCACTCTACACATTATATCAACTCTTATTTGTATATCAGTGTAACCGCTTTAAATAAAAACAGCGTTTTAGAAAATGCCCATCCTCAATAGTCCTACTGTGAGGCTGTGAACATGCATGAGGTCATAGCCCATAGAGTAACAGCGGTGTCAGTCACAAGCCTGAGCAAGTCGTACACCTCCTATTCCCACACTTCTGTCAATGCAGGCCTTTCCGCCATCCGTCTGAAGCCCAGCTGGACACTAGACGGCAGAGCAGTGCCCAGTGCAGCAGCAGAGCCTGAGAAAGTGATGCCCTCTTGGCCTCTTTGGCTTGTCCAGAGAGAGAGAGAGAGTGGGAGAAGTGGACTGAGTGGCCAAAACAGAGAGTGCATTGGGCATGCTTATGAAAATGGACATGAGAATCTAGGGCTGTCTATAAAAAGTAGTTCAGTCGTGTTGTATTTGGTGTAATGTATGTCACACAGTTTAAATAGGCCATCCAAACTGTGGCAGGCAGAGAGACAGAGAGGCAAATTAGTCTGCCAGATTCCTCTGAATGGATGAGTGGTAAGCCTGAGAAGTATTACAGAATGTCTGCTGGATCAGTTTGTGTCCATACGTGGTGGGAAAACATAGTCTTAGACAGACAGCTGAAACATCTGCAAAACATCCCTCTAAACCATATACTCCTATTTACATAAGCTATATGGGACAACACTAGAAAGACAGCTCCTAAATTGTATTTTTATTCTGATTGTTATTCTGTATGACCTTGCACTTAATACGTTACAAGTTTGAGACAGCAGAGATGTACGAGAGGAAATTGTAAGGAATGAAACAGGGTATACTGTTATAGAAAAATAATCAAGGGGTGGTTTGATTTGACCCATCGTAAAGTAGAAGTTAGGAATTTATATTAATAGCATTTCTGGAATTGTTTAATTCAGTACATAACATTCCTTTAATTCCTTGCCAACTACTTTAAACAAGCTTTTTAAACATTGGTTGTTAGCTCTCATGTTGCAGAACATCCAGGAAACAGATACTGTTATCACTTATGTTAATAAGTGATAGTTAAACCCTCAACTTTCACTTTCTTGGAGTGTTACAGCAAAACCAGTAAGCAAGAAGTCCTTTGTTCTGTGCTGACATGAGAGATTCCTTCTTAAAATGTTACATAAATGTCTCCTTAGAGAATGTTTCACCAGATCAATGGTTATACTCTTTTCTGAGTAATGGTTAAAAATCAATACATTTTGAAGAGTGGGGGTTCATTTAAGTACAAGTGTTAATTTGAGTGTGGTTTTAATTATGGGATAATATAATTGAACTGAATTAGTTTGGTTTTATTTAAAATAAATTCTTGGTTATAAAAAATACACATCCCATTTTGGATACACCCATCCTCTGGTATTTATTACAGCCACAAACAAACACACACACACACACACACACACACACACACACACACACACACACACACACACACACACACACACACACACACACACACACACACACACACAAACACACACTTAACATCCCTCCACTGCAGACTCCCCAGGCACTGAAGGGGCAGGCAGGCTGACAGCAGGGTTGTGAGCTAAATCGGGCAAAGGAGACAGCAGACATTTAGGGCGCCACAGCTGTACTGAGCCACTCGTATGTCCCCAATTCACAAACTGTAAACTAGCCTTAAACTGTCACATGCTTCACACCTACTCCTCCTCTAACACTCCTCACTAAGTTTTCAGCCATGCTGTCTGGAAGCTCATCCTCGATACAGTGGTCACGGTGCATCATAGCTCTACAGTGGTGATGCATGTTTTAATTGTTGTCCTCTAAACATGAGATAAACAGCCATCTTTCCCACTATTTCAAGAGTTACAGGGAAGGTAATGTGGTATCAAAGGATGGCATAATATGTGTGCAGCTTGTGAGTACACACACTCTAGTGTGTGTACAGAACATCAAAATGAGATAAGACCAAAGAAACGTTCGAGATAAAAAAAAAAGGAAGAAGAGGGAAAATATGTAGGAAACAGACACAGGACAGGGTTTGTGAAAAAAGGAACGGAAAGAGGACAGAGGTAGAGGAGGGTAGAAAATATTTGGAGCACAAAGAGACTGTAGAGAGAAAGAGTGACAGTAGAGGGTGTGAAAGAACAAGGCAGAGACAGCAGAAAAGACGGAGGCTGAAAAACTAAGGTGGCCCACACAGGAAACGTGAAGGAGGAACAAAGAAACTGTAGAGATAAACAGGGGAGAGGCTGGAAGAGAGAAAGCAATAAAAATAGTGGCAAAGGCATGAGATGAACAGAACTCTACTTTGCTTGTTTTCTCTATATTATCTCATCACGGCAGGGACAGGTCACGGCATCTTATCTATGCAGCACTTCAAGCTCTCCAAGTATGTTGGCACTGCAAATACAAACCTGTTATATCATGTGTGATCTACATATTGCTCTTATTTAAGTATGGACATCAGGCTGAAACATTATAGGATGTGTTTTTCCTCAAAACAGTGTAAATTGTATGACTATTATATTATTACTCGATGAACTTCCACTAAATAAATTGTGTATTGTTGTGAAATGTTCATTTTGGTTATGTTGAATGTGAAAGGTTTGTAGATTCAAACCTGTTACGTCACTTAGGCAGCATGGGAAGCCATGTGCAGTTTGCATCATTATTTTCCCTGAACGCGTTTCTGAGAAGTGTGCTGCTGGACTGGGTCTTGGTGGTGAAGTGGGGCAGATGTTTGCTGAAAAGTGCTATTGGCTTGGGTGACATGTTGCAGGTGCTTGTGAGCACTGTCAGCACACAGCAAAACACAAACACACGTACCCACACTCAGATAACTCTGGCATTTAAAAAATCATCCTCACTCTCTTTAATGCATGCACTTGAATTCACACGCACACAGATCCTGCCAGCATACATAGTCAGTCGCCATATCCTGACCGCAGTTCCCTGTTCTTAAGAGCAGGAGATCATGATATTGGAGAACGAAGTCCTGCTGTTACCCCTAAAGCGGTGTCTTCCCTGAGCTCCAGTACTAATAAACAAAACCTGTTTTACTTCCAGCCTCGCATAATCCCACTTTGATTCATTGCTTCAGAGGCTAAGCAAAGAATTATGCTAGGTTATTGAGGTAGAGCAGGGTCAGCAGATGCTCCTCACTCTTCAGTAGCTTAAAGCTTTTTTGATGTGGATGGAAATGGAATGAAACTGACAGAGTGGCAGGAAAGGCTGGAGATTCAGGGGTCATCTGGGTTTATTGGACGTCTGAAAATTAACCTTCCACTTGCAGTTGTCATCTTACTAGTGTTCCTATTTAAACATTGGACAAAACACCAAACACCAGAGATAAGATACTAGACTTAACTGTAAAACTCTGGTCTAATCTGTTTAAACTGTTTTTTGTTGATCATTTTAACCATCATGAACAAGACACTGAATTAAATCTAATGACGTCAGAATTCCTATCTGTGTTTGCTTTACCGCAATCAGCTTTTTTATAGCAGGTCAGCTTTTCTACTTTATGTTTGTACCTATGAGGGGAATGGAAAGATACAGAGGCACATGCACTTTAGCTAATATTCTCAGCTGGACGTTTCACAGAGGTTAAACATGAGGTTCTTTAACCCACCCGCTCAAGTGAAGAGGCTAATCTCATTAAGTCTTCACCCAGCTGCTCCAGTGCCAAGGCTTAATCACAGGATTGCGCTATGGTTGAGTACCTGAACATCTGATTTACAGTGCCAGCCTCTTTAAGGCTTAAGGCTAATTTGTCTGTGGATGAGCTGAGTTCAGATACAGTGCATATGTACAAATATAATACTGGTCTGATTTGTCATAATAAAGAAGCCAGTGGAAACAACGTAAAGCAAATGGAAACATAATAATATAGGTACTTGCTTTATGTTGCAAATACACACAGCATACTTTATATTGCAGAAACACAGAGCGAACAATTGCATGATCCTTTATTCCCCATTTTAAAATGCTTTTCTTGTCCAAACTTGTGCATAAGACACCAGCAGGATTCACAGAACTATGAATACACATTCAAATGTACCTGGTTTAAGCTGTTCAATCCAAAAAACTGTAATGAGAAAAACAAAAGAAGAGAATCCTGCAAATCCTGTATTAGCATTTGAACTCTGTATTTTACAGCCAGGCTTTGTTAATGAGTGTCTTGAGGTGCAGGACAGGGTGCTGTTACCAGGCATTTGCACTTGTGTGCTAGTTGCAGGAATGTTGGAATCTACTTGAGCTGTCAGAGTTTCGGATAAATCTTCACAAACCCTCACACGTTGATGGGTAAACACTTCAGGCTGGAAGAGCCAACTGAATTAGCACAGAGAGCAGATATAGGAACGAAGGAAAAATTTGAGTCTGTAATTTAAATGTCAATTATTTGATAAAAGCTGAAAATAAATTTACAGATGGTTTCTCTTTAATTTACAGATGGTTTCTGTTTACTTCATAATCAGCAGCAAGTGGAATTTAATCCCAATGAACACTAATTAGGGCACACCTAATGCAACATATCTTGCATTCCTATGTTATGTAAAAAAAAATATGAAGAGACAGGGAGTGGAGAAGGTATACAGAAGGGGTGGATTGAACAAACAGGTTGATCAAATACAAGGCTGTGCCAGGGTAAACACCTCATGAGCTCAAGCTGCAGTCACAGCAGGCCAAGCTGGGATCAGGCGGTCCACCTCTGGGGGAGCAGAGGAATGCCGCAGGGCTGTACACAAGGCCCGCATTAATTCTACACTGCATGCAGCTTGGAACCACAGTCAGAGAGAGAGAAAGAGAGAGAGAGAGAGAGAGAGAGAGAGAGAGAGAGAGAGAGAGAGAGAGAGAGAGAGACACCTCACTTTAACAAAGACATTCTCTATGTCAATTCCATTACTGAGATGCACTTATAGCCCATAGAACTGTCATCGTAGCGTAGGCTGGGGGTTAGAGCAGAGAAAAGTGAAAAAGCTAGCTAAAGAGAAGAAGGAAGGCTACTGTTTCTTTTCTACATCTGTCTCTCTTTCCCTCAGTTATTGACACTGTTGCTCCCTTTGTCTGTACTTCTCTCCGTTTTTCTCTCTAGCTGAGAATTTCTGTGTTTCTGACACTATCTCTTTTGGGACATGGGCTTTCAATGCAAACAGGAAGAGGCTTTTTGACTGTGTGACAGTGGGCTGTTGCCTGGGTGATGATGTAACACTTATGGAATGCATGCTTACAATGTGTAAATGTGGAGCATAAACATCTAATAAGCACAGAATATCATGGATAATAATATACATGTAATAATGTGTGCATACATCCATTACAACTAGCACAAAAACAGTAGGCATGGGGTAAGCACACACAACCACACACATCCTGCCTTGTGCCCTGAAGAACATTTCTGAAAAGCAATGGAAAAATCTATACTGTTGTTAGCTACATGCTCATCACCAATAGGCACCAAGCAGCCATCAGTGATGGAAAAAAGTACACTGACACGAGGGACTATGTGTGCTCTATAAAAAACAGACTCTTTTTACACGTCATGTGCAGATAAATTACTGTAGAGTGGATATCTAGCTTTATATTTATTAAGTTATCCTATCATTGATTTGTTTCAGTTTATTTAGTCACAACTTTCAACACATCATTTATGAAAGTTGGCTAAAGTGACCTTGCCTACATTTAAAGTGCTGAGAAAAACAATTCATGTCTGGAGTGTGAACAAAATCCATCCGGTAAGCGGCAGTTCTGCAGACACCTTGTTGATGAGAAAAGTCACAGAGACAAGAGGCTACGGTAACTCAAATAACCACTCTTTAAAGAGTAGAAAAGCATCTCAGAACAAACATCTTGCGGTTTATGCTAAAACAGCTGAAGACCACATCAAGATTTCAATCCTGTCACCCGAGAACAGGAGTCTGAGTCTATTCTGTCAGAGCCTCATTGGAAGTGGACGGATCTTGACTTGAGATAAAGATTTAAAAAAACATCCATCTTACAGTTCTAACTATTATGTCTTGACTTTATCTGAATCATGGTATTGCATTGTACTGCTGTTGATTACTGTTTGCTGAACAGAACACTGTAACGCACAAAGCAAAATGCATTTTATTGTAAGCATTAGAAATGTTATGTGCCTTGTTTTGATGGCACATTTCTGAAAAGGGCTGTGATGGCAGCCTCCCAGTTTCAACTGTTTAGATGTATTAAACAAATGCCACTCTAGCAACTCCCAGCTTGAAGCAGCCAGCCAAGAAACAATTGATCAAGCAAAACATAACCTGTGGATCAGGGTTTGCAAGTATAATCATACTGTATCTGTGCATTTTGTTTTGCAGACAAATGAGGTCTGTATTATGCAGTTTCAGAAAAGACATGTCTATTCAGTTGCATTTTAATTCCATTACAATCGTCTAACACTGTTTGAATGACGACTCTATGGGTGTCTTGCATTGCAGACAGCAGACAGCAAGAAAACAAATGTGTTTTTGTACCATACACATGTGATTGGCAAACTAAGTTTAATCGTTGAGCAAGATGTTAACGTAGTTACTGTCTCTCACTTACTGTAGGCAGCATAACTGATAGAACAAAACATCCGGGATTCAAGTATAGAAAGAAAAGGCCAAAAAATATATTTATGCGTTTTGCTACTTGTAATGTTCTGCACTCCACAACCCCACCCCCCACACTCATACTGTATGAATACATACAAGGTGTTAATGGGGCTGCTTAATTCTGTTTTAATGAGTCCAACACCTCAAGACAGCTTTATGAAAACTTATTAAAAGTCAGACAAAAAATTATGCACTCAACTTCAACGTCTTGAGATGCAACAACGACACAAGCATTGTTTTACCAAAATCACAACAGAGAATGATTTTGTGGCCCTTCATTGAAGATGTTGTCTTCACTCCTAGTGTTGCTTTTGGATCTGATCCCTCTCACTCCCACTGACTTTACATAAGCTCTGTAAGCCCAAAACTTGATCTCTGGATACTTGATCTCTGTCTACTCCCTGAAAGTGTCTCGCAAGCTGCCCTTCCATGCTGTGTTTCTGGGTCAGTATCATCTCCCCATATGTATGAGAAGTAGAAGTAGGAGTAAGTAGAACATCTGGACTTGGACAATGATACCCAGAGGTTTTCATAAAAAGTTGTGCAGCATTTTTTGCTACAGAGTCCATTCATTGTCTTTCCCATGTGTGAGTGAGTGGGTGAGATGAGAGTGAGTGAGTGAGCGAATAGATAATGCTTATGTTCAAACTTGTATCTCAATTATTGGAATTGATGAGTCATTATTCATCAGTTGATTCATGATTCATCAGTTCCAAACACTGAGATAAGGGTTTCAATAATCGCTTTTTACTGGTCAGGGTGCAGCCAGAGCATACAGAGGAAAGACCATACATACACACACTTACATAGTGAGAATATGACTAGCTAACTAATTAGTTTTCTGTGTTTAGGGATTACAGGGAGTGCAGTGATCACTGTGTTTGTGCAGAAAGTCGATTACTTCCATCTTTTTGATTCAAATATTAATTCACCTTGCCTTTTCTTATTGTTGTCACAATGTGGTAAAGTGTTACAGTATTATTTTTATATCTCCAAAATGGTACTGAGTAGTGTTGGCATCCAATCAAGCAAATTTGCCTGGGAACGTAAAGCAAACATTGAACACTCGCTGGAGCTGACAAGCTTGCTTCTTTAAAGCTAATGACCTGATTAACTGGTTCAGGTGTGTGCGATCAACGATGGAAATCAATTGTAAACTGTGTATCCCTCGATGAAAGGTCAAATACAACAGTACTGTAGTTCATAAACACACCACAATGCAGTGCCCTTGTGTTTGTGGAATAGATTCTGAGTGCTGATCCTGTCGAGGATGGGATAGGGTTGTTTGCTGGAATTAAACTCTAAAAAAAAAAGGAGAAATTAAACAACAATAATCTTTAAAGACAGAGTTGCAAAAAACAAGTTGGGTGATTTTTAAGAAGTCATGTTTAAAAGAAGCACAAGGACAAAAAGAAACAGATAGAAGAAACAGATGTTAGAACTGATAGTGAGCGCTACCTGGATGCGGTGCTAACAATCAGTTCTAACATCTGTTTCTCCTATCTGTGCTCCTTTCTAGTTCTTTTTGTACTTGTGCTTCTTTTAAACATGACTTCTTAAAAATCACCCGACTTGTTTTTTTTTTTGCAACTCTGTCTTTAAAGTTGATTGTTGTTCAATTTCTCTTTCTTTTAGAGTTTAATTCCAGCAAACAACCCTATCCCATCCTCAACAGGATCAGCACTCAGAATTTATTCCTCTTTCCATTCCTCTCTTCCTTTCCTACTATCTCTTTATCGCTCTTATGTCACTCTATTACCCATGGTGCCCTGGCACCAGTTCTTTGCACATGAACTCGTCTTTCTTTCAAAAACAACTTTGGGTGCAGCCAAGAGAAAAAAAAACATTGGACATTGTTTTTCTCTTTTAATTGCCTTGCTCTGGTGCAGATGAATATCATGCGCTTTTTTTGTTGTTGTTTTTTGTTTTGTTTTTTTTAGGATGGAGGGGTGGGGGTGATGGGATCGTTCATTTATTACTGTGTGCAGATGAACATGCAACACATGTTGCAAGGCAGAATGGCAGCTTACAGAATGCATACTTCCAGGTGTTTCTAAGCATATTTCTACACCACCTTGCATGTCTGTGTAGGTTTTTTAAGCCAAATGGGAATTGCCTTGATTTAGATGGCATGTTGCCCTGTTAGGCAGACTGGAATGCAGATATCGGTCACCCAACCCCCACTTCCGTAAGAGCGGTATGAAGTTTAAGGGGAGAGAGATATTGCTCAATACCCAGAGCCCCAGAGTCTTATAAGGTTCCCAGCTGTGCTGAGCTGGCCAGCTCTTCTGTGCTTGAGAAGCCTGGAATGTTAGGAGCGTGAGCTCTCTAGAAAGCTCAAGTCACCAACAACAATGTCACTGAAAAAAGGAGACACAATGGAGGTGGCAGGAAGCACACAAGGAAAGTACTGCCTCACCGAGGCAAAGAAGCTTTCTCATCCATTGAAGCTTGCTCGTGAACTGACAGGATAGACCTCTGGCCAGGAACACTCAGTGTGATTAATTTTAGATACGTCAATAAACACCAAAAAATAATTTCTATTATAAATAAAATTTTCTATGATAAATACTAAAAAGCATTTTAATACAATACTCAGAAATGTATGATTGGAAAAAAAAAGGGCAGTGAAGAAAAATCAAGCGGAAACTGGGCCCAGAATAGTGTTTATGCAGCTGTGTTAGTTACCCAAAAAGAAAAATAGCCTATAGCCTAACTTTAGAGAGTGTACAAATCTGCCCAAGCTTGAAGAATTTGCCACCAACAGAATATAAACAGTGAAACCCTAATGTGCACCTCTAATGTAATTTAACAAGTAAAATCGTATCTAAGTTGAATCCAGGAAAGGCTGATAAACTTACTTAAATTGCTCTTAGAGTCACAGTCCAAACTGAATACAAGTCCCAGGTTGGATGTTCTGCAGTGTATCAGTCGACAAACAACGAAACAGACAGTAGATACTGAGGAGCTAAACTTCTTTACTCTCAGATAACACACCCACAGTTGGTACACTTTACCAGACCATTACACAGCATATGCAATAGGGCACGCCTGTTGGATTCTGACTTCCACAACATGACAAACTAATACATCCCAATTACTTTGGCACATATTTAAAACATAGGCTGTCCTAAAGTTAAAAACAAAACAAAACAACAGTCTTATATCTATGCGTCACACCCACACACACCCACACACACACGCACGCACGCACGGACGCGCACAGATACCTTAACCACTGAGAAACAACGCGCTTTGTGCATTGGCATAAATTCAATCAAAAACACAATAACAACCTCAAACAGTTTTAGATCTAAGGTTTAAATCTATGTGATTCAAGGGATCCACGTGTGCGCTCGAATAGGAGAATCCGCGCTGGCAACTAGAATACAAACTTGGGAAGAAGTCAAACTACATTCGGTCTTTCTCTTTCTCTTTCTCTTTCTCACCCTGAAGCAAAACTCACCAAAGACTTACCTTCAGTGCAAAGCTCTCAGTTTGGAGGAATTGATGATGCTTATGATGCTTGATCTATTTCTCCATCAAGCCAAGAGAGGAGTTTATTTAAGACTCTTTAGAGTCAGAAGCAACTTGCTGAAAATCCTAAAAAAAAAATTAAAAAAAAAAAAACCCGATGCAACGTTACAGCGGATGCACAAAAAGAGCGTCTTGTGTTGCGTTGTGATGCGTTGTGTTGTGTTGCGTTGTGATGCGTTGTGTTGCGTTGCGTTGTGATGCGTTGTGTTGCGTTGCGTTGCGTTGTGTTGTGGTCTCTGGTGCTGATGCGAGCTGCCTCGGCCACCCTGGAGTTGTTGTTTCTGTGCTTTTAAAACAGATTTTATAAAGTTAGTACCCCAAACTTTCTTGCATGCACAGACAACTGAATTGTGATCAGAATTTAAGTTCTTATATTGGAACTAATTTACAATCTAAAAATAGTTCTTTCCATTGTATCCGTGAATGATGTGCTGTTTAAATGCAAGTTACTATTTAGAATTTTTCCTAACTTTTAACAGTTTGCATTACTCATTATCTTACTACAGGCCTATAGAGAGGCAGTATGTAAGGTTCGGACAGCCGCCTTTACACTCACCGTGTCGCGTGCAGCTCCGCGTCTGGGATGCTGTCTCGAGCCTCTCGCGCTCATGTCAACGCTTCGCTCGAACACGTCAGCGGATATCAGACAGCGCTGTGACGTCGGACGCGGTTGCGACCCTCTGACACACCCACTCATTCATAAAGAATCGAGCAGCGGTGTTACTGCAGCTCCTCCAGATCGCACGGTGACTGTTGCGTGCTCGTGCAGCAGGAAATCTGCCCCCCAAAAAACTAACAAAACAAACAGAGAGAGAGAGAGAGAGAGAGAGAGAGAGAGAGAGAGAGAGAGAGAGAGAGAGAGAGAGAGAGAGAGAGAGAGAGCGCACAACAGACAAAGCCAGCATGTAACATGGGGGATGCAGTAAGCATGCCATAATTACAAATGTACATTTGATCTAGATCACCACTGGGTCTGTGATGAACCACTTTTCCCATTAGGGCTGTTTTCAGATATAATTCTTTTTAAATGGAACATACTGATTACAATTTGACCTAAAAGAAAACTAACTGCAAATGGCCTTTTCGTGTCCAAAATACAGCTGGACTCAAAAGGGGACTTGATTATCTTTCTGGAAATCTTCTTGGGATTTGATTATCTTTCTTTACACCATGACTTCATCACCATAGTTTAAAGGTGAATAAGGTCTAACATTGAATAGTGTTATTAAATAAGTTTTTTGTTTGTTTGTTTTTTGTTGTTGTTGTTTTTTACGATGCTACAATTTCATATCATCGTTCCAGTCACTGACACAATACTAGTCTACAGTGGCTCTATTGGTTCATTTGTCATATTGCTACCTAACATGACTGACCTTGTTGTTGGACAGCACCTGGAAAACCATTTGAGTGACAGAAAACTGGATTTATGCATGTAGAGTAATTGTCAAGTTGTGAAACAGACTGACATCACATTGTTATCTCAATACACACATATAGTGGACCACAAAACAAACTAATAAGGCTGTCATGTGCTTCCTCCAAGATATATAAACAAATACAATGGCATTTTTTAAACTGCTGCTCATGCTACATCACAGGGCAGAATAATACACTCAGAGAAAAAACTTATACACACATGAGCTCACAAATACCATTGATTGGCTACTATGACTGATTGAAATGGGGAAAAAAATCATTGGTTTTGACATAATCAGAACACCCAGAACAAAATTGCTGGACGATTTGGGAAGCAATTTTCTGTTGTGCAACTAGGGAATCTTACATAAGAATACACTCGAAGACAGTATGGAGTTTGATTCCTCATTTCAAAATAATGACAGTATCAACAATGCCAGAGCTTGTTCCGTCACACCTTCTTTATCAAGTTCAAGGCTGTAGATATCTTCCAGTTCAAATACTCACAAAGATTTCACAAATTCAGACATAAAAAAAAAAAAAAATCAGAGGGGGTAAATAAAGGACCTCGATATGATTTACCTGCAGCTCCTCAGTGATCATGTCATATAAGATATTCTGAACCAAGCAATAATCTCTTTTTTTTCCCCTTAAAAAATGGTGGTTAAGATTTTGTATAGCCACACATCCGAATATATCACCACAAGTTGCCATTGAATGAAGCAGTATTATAGATGAATTCTGCATTGGTTAAATATGCAACAGGTGAGTCTCCAAAGATGACCTTGCTGGACCTGTCAGTGGAGTTCCACTAGGTCTTTAGTGCCATCACAAACATTGCCTCTGACCTGGGAACCCACCAAAGGATATGCACAAAATACCTTAGCTGTGATAAATTCAATTCATTTTAATTAAATATTTTTTTTTGTACAGCACTTTTAACAATGGACATAATCACATAATCAGCTTTACAGAAATACAGATATATAAACCTGCGTATAAACTTAAAAATGTATACATTTATATTTATAATTATAACAATCAAGCCAAAGGTGACAATGGTAAGGAACCACTCCCTGAGATGAGAAAAAGACTATCTTAGTAATATTATCTACATGTGCTTTGAATAAGAGTTTGACTTAAGTCAATAATCATACCAAGGTCATGGAAAGTTGCACATGATGTAACTGAAAGGACATTTAGAGTTACTCTGTAATCAGAAAACTTACTTCTAGCTGCATGTTGTCCTAGTACAAGTACATTTCTGGTTGCTTAGTAGCATTTTGATGAATGTTATTAAGCATTCGGTGTCTAATGTCCTTTACACATTCAATAAATTTGTTTTGATGGCTTTGCTAACATACTGTATACAGTAATTGTGTGTTATCACCATAACAGTGGTGGCATGTACTGTATAGGGGGAAAAGGGGGCTTTTAAGACAACCTTGCAAAGAATAAACATGACCTTAGTATATATTACAATATACAAAATAACAATCAATAAACAAGTGAGGAGACAATAGGCAATGATTCTCCAAATTTCAAGAACATTTTCTAGTCTCTCAAGAAAAATAATATGATCAGTGGTGTCAAAAGCTTAATAACATATGCCCGGATTCTGTTTGTCGACTTCAGTTCGGCTTTTAATACTATAATTCCTGAAATTCTCCACTCCAAACTCCTAAGGCTCACTATACCCCCTTCCATCTGTCAGTGGATCACCAGCTTCCTGACAGACAGGAAACAACAGGTGAGACTAGGAGGTGTCACCTCCAGCATTGGGACAATCAGCACTGGCACTCCACAGGGATGTGTCCTCTTCCCACTTCTATTCTCCCTCTACACTAATGACTGCACTTCAAGTGACCAAACTGTTAAACTCCTGAAATTTGCAGATGATACTACGCTCATCGGTGTCATCCAAGATGGCGATGAGTCTGCATACCATCAGGAGGTGAAGCGGCTGGTGCTATGGTGCAGTCAGAACAGTCTAGAGCTAAACACCCTCAAAACTGTGAAGATGATAGTGGACTTTAGGAAAGACCCCACAACACTACTCCCCCTCACAACATCCAACAGCCCAGTGTCATCTGTGGAGGATTTCAAGTTTCTGGACACTACCATTTCCCAAGACCTGAAATGGGAGTCTAACATAAACTCCATCATCAAAAAGGCCCAGCAGGGGATGTACTTTCTATGTCAATTAAGGAAGTTTGGTCTGCCACAGGAGCTGTTGATGCTGTTCTACACTGCAGTCCTTGAATCTGTCCTGTGCACATCCATCACCATCTGGTTTGATGCAGCAACAAAACAGGACAGAAACAGACTGCAACAATCAGTAAAAACAGCAGAAAAAATAATTGCCCCAGAACACAGAACCAGAAACCGGGCAGGAAAAATCACTACTGACCCTTCGCTCCCTGGTTACATCCTCTTTCAGCATCTCCCTTCTGGCAGGCGCTACAGAACTTTGCTTACTAAAACTGCTAGACACAGGAACAGTTTCTTTCCCCATGCAATAACCCTGATCAACAACTCACCATAATTATATTAACTGCTTCATATCTACTGTATAAGTACTGTATATATTACATCTGTATATATTACACACACTACTGCTGCTATGTATTGTACAAAAAGCATAATATTGCACAGTATTGTTATTTGCACTCCCACACTTTATGTACATAACTGATCGTTCATATTTTATATTCATATTTAATACTCAATCTGTCTATATTGGATCTCATCATCTGCATTGTCTTGTATAGTTTGTATAGTATAGTGTTATTTATGTCTGTACTTTTGAGAGTCAAAAACAGCTGGAACCAAATTCCTTGTGTGTGTCAACACACTTGGCCAATAAATTTGATTCTGATTCTGATTCTGATTCTGAAAAGCTGCACACAGTGATTAGATGCCAGTACTAAGTTATTTACGACTTTAAGCAGCACTGTCTATGATCAGGCCAAAATTCCTGAGTGATAGATTTCATGAACGTTATTTATATGTAGGTACTATAAGCCTAAAACTGCTGTGCTTCAACCTTTCCTAGGATTCTAGAAAGGACAGGTTTGATATTGAATTGGAGAGCTGAGAGGGGTCGGGTTTTTTAATCAGGGGAAGGATAACTGTAGGATTTTTGGGTACACAGGCAGTGCCAAGGCAATAAAAAATTGTATTATTTTTAAAAAAGGATTGATTGCTTCTGTTAGTATCTGTTTAAAGAAATCGGTATGTATAGGCTCAAATACACAAGGTGAATATTTTGATCGTCTGTGCTTAAATAAATCTCTTTTTCTTCCCTAATATTTTCAAATTTGTCTTTGAAATATTCATGAAGTCACTGCTACTACATTTTGATTGTGTGTGTGCCTCTGTGGTTAATTCTTCCTAATTAACTTTGTTACAGAATTAAATAAGTATCTAGGATTCTTTTTATCTTTTATTAGGATGGAGAGATACACTGATCCGGCAGCACTAGGGGTGTTTCTATAACTCATGCTCTCTTTCCATGCAGTTTAGAATACTTGCAGTTAATTTACATTTTACTAGCAATTCATTTATGTTCTAATTTTAAAGTGTGTGTGATCATTATATCAGGATAAAACTATGGAAAAGATCAGGTAATGATCTCAGATTGTTTCAGACTGGGGAATTGTGACTATTTTATGTGTCAACTGTTATGAGTGGCTCCTATTGCATCCGCAATGTGGGTTTTTGCGAATTATCAAAATGAGCATTAATCTTCAACATTTACCACTTTGCCTGAAGTAACACCCAGGTTTAAGATAAAGTCCGCAAATCCATAGTATTATATTATTTAATAAAAGTTAAATAAAATTCATGAAAGAAATGACTGAATCCCAGGTTTGGGGATTATTTATCATATCTTATGTTTGCTCAGAGATTCATTTACTCATTGTGTTCCACCATTTTCAGTCACACGTTTCTCAGGTGAACTAAACACCCATTACATAAGGTTATTACAAAACAAATTATACTATAGAAATATATATATATCTTGTGTCTGTATAAGAGTAGTCATGAATCTAAGCCTTCAGCCAATATATAATATGTAATACACTGAAAGTACGTTGTAGATTGTAAACAGCAGCTTGATAAAATTATTAACCTTGCTATAAAAATCAAAATGAGAGTTGATGAATGGCATTATGGAATATGTATGGATGTCATCATTCTTACATTATTGCAGTGCATTTTTAAATATATTCAAGAATTCACTCTCATATTTCCTCCTCACTTTCAGGAAAACTGTTTATGATTGGCTAATGTCACTGAAACATTGAAAATATCTGCCTACATCTTATTCTGTGTTGAAAAAGTATAACATTTTTACCAAACTGTGAATTTTTATGACAAACCAATATCTCTGCTTTTGTTTTTTGTGAAAAAGCTATGGGCTTTGGTCAGTTGGTGCCAGATTCGTAGTCAGTCTATGGCCTTGTTTCTTGCTGGCTATGCATAGGATCATGCACCGCTGACTGTTTTTTATTTCAAAGTGTTTTGCCTAGCACTTTTTTTCCCAGGCTTATACTCAATGCCATTGGTGTGGCTGGGGCAAAGTGGACAATAATGACAAATGCAATGCAGTCACGGCATATCACTCTCTTTCTCTCTTAGTGGGTCAGAAAGGCCTAGCATAGGCTGATTCAAACAAACCAGACCCAGTTTTTTTTTTTTTAACTAACCACATAAATGGATTGAAAGGTTAAGTTCGGCCAGATCAGTTTTCTTTCATTGACTCTCAAACTAACTCAATGCTCAGCATATTGTGGCATAGAGCCATTATCCAAACAGATCCACCCCACAAAGACCTGCTACTGAAGTGCCAATTGAGCTTGAACAATTGCTCACAAAGGCAGCCCTCAGTCTGAACCTTGGTGGTCACTGTTAGTCATATTTAGATATTTAACGTTATACTCCATATTGTTATGTCTGTATCTGTATATGGATGTACAGACAAAATTGGTGAAGCCTTCACTGGAAACACTGGAAAAAACCCTGCGATAAAAATTACTGTCAAAAGTACTGTCATCATGGTCTGTGAATTCTGGCTTTGACAGAATTCTACAGTAACTAAAGACCACCAATTTAATTCAGCTTCAAACCTGAATATTTGCTCATACACATATAAAAGTAAAAACCTCCCACTCACATGACTTTTTTGTTCTTAATCCAAGTACACACCACTAATCTCAACCAGATGCCCTTAAAACTTTCTGGGGGGAAAATGTATTTGGTTACATCACTAACTTATACCAACATTCAGAAGTTAGCGAGGTTGTCTGGATGTCAAAGTTCTTGCTTAAACTTCCATATAGTAAGCTGTCACACAGTCACACAGTTTGTTAAAGTGTAGTTTTGGAGGACAAGGTCAGGACTACTATGAAAATAGTTAGAGCTGTGTGGTATGTGTTCATGCATAATTAGGTGTCCAACAATAGGTGTCCTGTTTATCATGAAAGCATTACTGCTTGGGCTAAAGTAACTACTTCTTTTCTCAAACCCACATATAGACTCACCTTAGAATCTAGTTCTTCTTTGGTGACTCAACGTCTGCCTCCTGGCCTACATTGTCTTGGCTTACTTAGGTGTCATAAATCTTTTGGACTTTTATTATGTGTTGGAAAGCTGGCAAAACTTGTGTGAAATAAAAACATAAAAATAGGAGAAACAGGGAGAGGAAGAGAGGGAGAGAGAAGGACAGAATAACACATCTCACACCTTTTTTCTAGTCAGGCAGTGATAACAACAATGGCAACAACAGCAATTGTCACTCTAACGCTAGTAATTATGATTGCAGACAATGGTATTGGGATGATAAGTCATATATTATTAAAAATAATTTTTTATAGGTGAGAAAAATAGATAATCAATAAACACTGCTGTTAAATGATACATACATGTGACATTATCATGTAATTAAATACATTCATATGTGTCTAAAGTAAGGTTTGTTAAGCCCACAAGTGATGCTGGCTGAATGAACATGATCTAATTTGTTATTGTTCCTAATGAAAGAAAAACTCCACAGTAACAGATACAGCTAGTAGAAACTGTGGCATGATGCTTGACCTGTTTAGAGAAACTGGGCATCAGGTGTGCATTACACTAGAACAGGACCACATGATGAAATTTGGCACATGATGGTGTGTAGAGTCATACACCTGCCCTCACCGAGTGTCCTCAGTTTGGTCTGTTTTCCCTCGATGAAGGAAGGTTTGAGCATGTTAACATGCTCCATATGGACCCACCCAGTGCTTATCCTGAGTGTGGCTTGCCACAGGGAGCTATGAATAGAAGCTCGGCAAGAGAGAGAACAAGAAACACAAAAAAACGGAGAGGAAAAGATGGGAGCGTGTGAATGAGAGCCTTAAGCAAAGAAACATAGAAATTGTTGGGGACATAGAGAGTGGGACAAAGCACGGAGGTGAGAAAATAAAATGGACAAAAAGAGAAAGCAAGAGAAAAAGTGTTAAAAGAAAGAAGTGGAGGAGAGTGTGAGAATTTGGCACATGTTCCCAACAGTCATGCATCCCAGCAGCACTTTAGGATCACCATGGAAACAGGGAAGGGTTACAGTCGCAGCTTCTGAACACTCATAATGCACGTAACATTCATAACACACAGATACACAGACAGACAGACAGACAGACAGACAGACAGACAGACAGACAGACACACACACACACACACACACACACACACACACACACACACACACACACACACACACACACACACACACACACACACACACACACACACACACACACACACACACACACACACACACACAGTTTGACCCTTGATATTTAAAGTTTAGCCAAGGGTCAAAAGTCACTGAATCAGTAATTGAATCAGTCTGAATTTTAATTTGACACACTTTAATGTTTAACACTTAAATTTAAAACTTTCTTCAGATATTATCAAAAGTTGAAATGGTTCTATATACGTACAGAATAAAAGCTCACATTGTAAATTTTACTAAAAACTGTACATCATATCAGTTAGTCATTAACATACTTCAAGGTCATGATAAAAGAAGGTTTAAATGGTTTGAATCTTACAATACAGACACTCATAATACAACATTAAGTTTGGATTTAAATATTATTCATATAGTATTATGAAAGATTTATGCTGTACTGAAGCAAATAAGTATTTCTGGATGTTGCACTACATAGCCTTTCCAATACCTATGTATAGAAACAGTCCTTGTGTCTAACTTAGAAGCCTGTATTTTGAACTGCATAGACTGGTTTTGGATGGGCTACAGAGAGTGTGGGTGAGACAGGCTTTGCGTTTAGCAACCCTTTACAGTTTATTTTTGCCAAATATTTCTGAAACCCTCACAGTCTTATTAATGAATGTATGTTCCTGCATGAAAGTTTGCTGTTCTGTGTAAAATATCGAATGCATGATACTGCATATTGCATGAGCAAATGCATGTAGTCTCATGTTTGAGTCACCCTTAAGCAGTGGAAAATATAGTCTCATATTGTACCAAGTACTCTTTAATAATTATAGAAATATAAATCAATATATTCTTAAATACATTCCAAAATATTACTAATTTATTTAAAATTTATCAGCAGGCTTTCCACGTACAGTATTTTGCAAACGTACAGTACAGTGCTAAAGTCTTTATATACATTTTGCATTATAATTGTCTACTTTGTAAATATAAATTTGTTTTAAATCTACAACCAACATCCAGGGCCAAAAATCTTCTAAATATATCTGCACACTAACATATAAGAAATGATTTACAGGTGAAGGTTTAAAGGCAAGATTAAAGAAAGAATCAGTCCTACAACATAGAACATATACAAACTCCTCCCTCTATCTCTGTTCATAATGATGTTAGTCCTCCTAATGGACAAATCTGGTGATCTTTACACTTTACTTAAAAGCTTTGCTTAATGTCTGCACTTGCAGGCCCACTGAGAATCCCAAACAGCCAGATTGAAAGGTTTGTATTTATGCTCCATTTAGACCCCAGTGTTTGTTCCGTTATGCACATCACGGGAGCGAGGCATGGTCCATCTGGAAAACTCATTGTGCCCAGTGAAAGAGACTATGCTGCAGTGGACAGTGCTCATGTAGTACTTGCAATTTCTAACCAGTAGCATTTGATATTTGGAAACTAAACATTGTGTTAATGTTTGTCAAATTGTTTGGGGAAATTAGTGATGCGAGCATGGGGTCCATTTTCACATGGCTTTTTTTTTTTTTTTTTTTTTTTTTAACTTCGGTGTCCTTGTATGAGGTTAAAGGCATTTAATTGTCCCTCCATGAAGGCCTTGAATAGTGCTATTTACAGGGCATTCCAATGCCACAGTCATGAGGATCTTGTGACTGTGTTGTGGTTGAGGGAGTATATTAGAGGGAGAGGTGGCATAGTCAGTGCACGTAGAGTGTATTTATTTTGCTGCTTGAACTGTCATTAATCAAAATAATTATATAAATATACATACATTTCAAAACAATTGGGTCATGATTAGTGTGTGTGTGTGTGTGTGTGTGTGTGTGTGTGTGTGTGTGTGTGTGTGTGTGTGTGTGTGTGTGTGAGAGAGAGAGAGAGAGAGAGAGAGAGAGAGAGAGAGAGAGAGAGAGGGAGAGAGAGAGAGAGAAATGTCCAGCACAGCATATTCAAGTAAGGCTACAGTGTGTTAAAAGTGCACAGTGAATGACAAACTGGGACACATACACACACAGTAAGCAAAACAGAGAATACCTTATAGTGCAAAAATACACCAGCATACAACATGAATTAGAAATACCTTTACTAGTACACGTATAAAGCATGTATAGCCAACAGTATAATTTTTTTTCAACCAAAAGTCTTTTGAATTTGTGCAGTAGATACAAGTCAAGTTTTTGAGCCAGCATGCTGATAAGACGTCCACTGTTAGTTAACCTATAACAATCATATCTATAATATGGATTCTATGTGACCTAACAAAGTCACTCATACAGCTACATTACCCCTATACACAATTAAACACAGTGTAATTCCTTCATTACAACTGCTAAAAGCTAGTGAAGCATATATGGTATGTATAAAAGTTATATGGCAGATTCTGTATGTGTTACTGTATATATATACATATGCTAACAAAAATTGCTTAGTATATTTTTAAAATTGTTTTATATTTTAGATTCTTCAATATACCTCCCGAGTTTGCTGTTTGACTGGTTTTCCATCACACTCTGGTCCAGTTCAAATACTAATTACATATGTAACTATAGTTTTATAACCACCAGAATACAACAAAATGCAGTGAATTTCAAACGAATAACTATTTTTGTGTGTAGGCATGCATGCCAAGACTTTCACCAAAGTCTTAAGGTAATGATATAGCATAGTATTAAATATAAATACCATTGTTATATGGCTATTGTTTCCCTGTAAACGTCTTGCTGTGTTCATGCCAGAGGCGATGAACATGACCTGGACAACATATTACACAATATTATGAGGAATCAACACACCTTAGTATTAACTGGAAAGGTATTCGGAGGTATACTGCAGAACTCATGTCACAGGGAGGAGCAAAATTAATCTGGTAGAACCTGGAGAAGGTGCATGGTGACACACAGGGAGGAGAGTTGTAGACTTTCTTAAGCAGCACACCTGTAAGTTATAGCTGTGAGTCAATGCTTGTAAAATGGCGTATCATGGTAGGGGCTTGGCTTCCAAGTTCCCCAATGAGCTGTGGTGATGACATCACTCACACTATGGGCCAATGAGCCAGACATCTCGTTATGCCTTTATTCTGTGATGAAAAGTTGACATTCTGATTGCTGTTTTCTGACCTGAATAGTTATACCGAGAATGCTCAGGAGGGTCTCTCTCAGGAAACATTGCATGGATAGTCAGCTGGTGAGCTAGAGCATGTTAAAATGTGCAGATGAACTTGACGGTATTCCATTCACCAATAAAATCAGCCATGAGTACTATTAGGTCTTGTAGCCTACTTTGAAATCCCCAAGAAGTTATTTGTGGTCTGACTACAGAATTCTGTACAATATAGACAAAGTGAATAGCAATGGTGGGAATGTGTTCTGTAGACAGTGAGTCCAGTTGTGGGACAGTACATAACATCACTCTCATCACTCAAAATGTATTTCCTGTTTTAACAGGATTTCTGCTGTGCTATTGTGTCATCCCTTAAAGTAAAGACCCTATCCTACCTTAAAGCTACCTTGAACATTGGTGGATTAGACTGTCAATGTTGAGCACACTAGTACAGGGCAATATTGCAAGAAATGGTAAGAAAAATGTGAAGAATTTGATGACTAGACAGACCACCCTGAACACCAACTCCTCCAAAGAGGAATTCTTGGTCATTCTCTTTGTGATTCTTTGTACTTTTTAACTCTGTCCAACACCAATCGTAAACAAAACCTTTTTGTGAGAAAAAGCTTGCATCCCCAACGAGTTACAGCTTGCGCCCCCTCACTGAAACAAAGAGTTCTATCTGTGGTAATTGGGGTTTATCCACTGACTGATTACCCACTTCTGAAACTCCATAGAACATGTCATAACACAACCTTACGTTCAGAGGCGCCTGCATCTCACTCAGATCTTACTCGCTCACATTCAGTAATTGTTTTATCCTGGTCAGGGTCATGGTAAAGTCAGAACTAATCCTAGGATCTCTGGGTATGATGCAGCAGTACACAATAAGTGACAGACCTCAGTCAGGTGTTATAACACTTGATTAAAGCCATGTTTGACACACTTCTATGCATTCACACAAACTGACCTGCTAATCAGAGTCACCCAATCCCCATGATACAATAAACCACCCACAACTTCTGCTCTCACAAAACTAGGCTATATGAACCTGGGAAATCATAATCCATACAGTGCTGCTTGTTTTGTCTGAATGTAAGGACGCTGTATTCAGCAGTTAGCTTACTGTATCATCCTCTCTAGTGCTACCCTAACATGTTAATTGTAGGCATTCCATTGCTGAGGTGTTACTAAATGTGCCAAGGAAATGTGCTCCAAATTCAGGTTTATCACTAGCAGTGTACACATGTAATCAAGTCACAAGGCAATCTTAAGTTGTAGTTATGCATGCATGTACAAATATCTCTCATTTTCTAGGGCCCAGTCTATGTTTATCTACATTGTCTATTGTCTTTCCCTGCTACACACACATTTAAAAGTAGCATTGGCTCAGGTCACAGCAGTGACAGCCTCACTTGCCTCTCACAATGCACATTCACATGCTCACACATGCACACACTAGCTCACTTCTGAACTGGGGGCCTCCTGTGCAAATATGCTAATCCTTCTTCCAGTCCTTGCCAAAGCCCTTGCCGCAGTACCCAACCCTGCCACACCTACAGCTTTATCATACTTGGCACACTGCATCCAAAGTTGGACAAATGAGGTGAGAATGCAGCCTGATGGCATTCACAGCTTGTGATAAGGCCTGGTTTAATTCAGCTTAACCTTGCTAATAAAAGAAGCCACAAGAGGATGATATTGCTTTTGGCAAAAGGGTCCCTAACTGACACTATTGAATTGTTAGTTGTGAATATCAACAATACTGCTGTAGCTGTGACAGTTGTGAAGAGCAAAATGGTCCATGCACAATAAAATAAATATGAATAACTAAGAATACAGCAATAATTTTCTTACTGCCATAAAGCACTGTTCTATCATAACAGTGTTAAATACAGATTTGTATTGATGAATGATGAATTTACACACGTCACTAAATCAATAAACAGATCATCACATTAATGTGATTTAAATTTATGATTTAGATTTATTGTGTGGCATAAATACTAATATCATCATTAATATCATCATAATATTAAATACAGCCTAAATAAATATCATACTGTGTAGATAAAAGATCTGGATTGAAAAACAATCTTTAGTTTATAGAAAGCAACCTAGTACAAAACCATGTGGAAAAAGAATGGGTTAAAAAAAAAGCAATGATTGATTTTAGGTCTTACTTGTGGGAAAGAATCTATAGATTTCTGGAACTGACTTGGAGAATATACTATAATGTCTGTAAGGTAAATATAAACCATAAAGTCTCAAGAGCATTATTAATGCCCAGATTACTTTCCATTATTCACTGTTTAACTATAGACACAATTTTTTTACTTATTTAACTGGATTTGTTGATTAATGGCTGCATGCAGAGTATATATTTCCTTAACTTGGTTTTGCAGCTTTGGTTTAGAGTTAAAGAACAGACACATCCATCAAGTAACTACTTCCTTTGAAAGCCCATTATCTCCCTCATCGTTGACAGAGACACAATGCCCACCACATCAATCCAGACGGAAGAAGTCTAAATTTGTTCATGTAACACAAAATAACTAAAGGGAGTTTTGGAGGGGGAAATTTAGTCTCATGCTGCATTGGTTAAACTGTGGAGGCTGTGTGCTCTAGTGTATGTGTCTGTCTGCACGTGCACCAAAACCAACGTGATTCACAGTGTAATCCCGGAGCCAGGCTGGTCTAAGCCTGTGAATAAAAAGGGAAAAGAAGACAAACAAATACAGACATACTAAGTTGATGGGTGGTTCTTGGGGAGGCAATGTGAAACTAGGAGCAGCCACAAGTCTTACTTGAATATCTTGTAGAGATACTGGTTTTAACTATGCATTAATATCTGGGTGATTGTTGTTGAAATAAACAAATATACCAATGCAAGACATGAGAAAATTATTTGAAATTTCAGGGGCTGATATTTAGAAGGAATTTAGACAACAGTATATAGGAAGACACAAAATTCAAACTTTCCCATACACTTTTTTTCTCACAATTATCTGTGACATGATATAAAGGGAAAATAAGATCTTGATTAACTTATCAGAGTTATAGCTTATCGAGTTTGCATATAAATGATGGAATGGAAGAACTGCATTCACAGTTTGAAATTACTTTGTTGATAAACTTTAGTTTGTATTATTCATATAATACACACTGATCTACAAATGTAGGTCAGTTAAGCGCAGTAACTAGCTGCATAAATAAAAGGTTTTGGCTTGTTATTTGGTCTCATACCAGATGGAGTTCTAAATCTTGCTCCCTCTTTAATTCCCCACACCACCATGGTGCTGATGAAACAGGACATGGATAGTGTGTGCGACAGGAGGAGTGTACACGTGTTTCAATCTCCAGAGAGGCTAAAAAAGGCAAAATAAATCAAATGATTCATCAGCCGTCTGACGGATGGCGACGTCTTTCTCGATCTATCCCAATCATTCCCCTTTTCCTTTCCTTCTCATTTGGATTTCCCCTTAATGCTGGCTTCTGTCTACATGTTTCCTCATACAGGAGTCCTTTTTTTCCTTTAGTGCCAGAGTATTAGACCGTCAATCCTCATGCTGAAAACTCTTCCCAGCAGGCTTAGCTCGAAGGATGTGGCACACTCTCCAAAGCCTGAAGAGAGGACTAGAGCTTGGCACACCGTACAGACATCCCTGAATTAATCATTCACAATAACAAGACATGTCCAGAAGCTTTTGTTTACCAAGGCTTCTATTTACAGGTCATTAGGTTTGGCCAAGGTTGCAAAATGCTGGAAAAAAGCATGCAAGCAATATTCAGTTAATGATTAGATTCATGAACAGATAAAAGGAACAATGGATGGACTATATTGCACACATACAAGGAACGATGGATTAGTGTCTCTCTCATTAATAAAAGATGGGAGTGTGTCTGCTGGGTTTTATGAATGGGGTCACCATGGCTCCTCCCATCTGCGAAACATCAAATATCCTCTCATACACTTCTAGACGTATCTTCTTCTACAGACTCTCGTTCACTATAGTATATAAACACAGCTATAATCACAATATACTTTCCAATCAACATATAGAACCACATGGGCTTTTACAGGACTAGTGTAAACCAGAACAAACCAAAAGTTACTGTAGATGTACTGTAACTAAAATATCACAGGAAACATGAGAAACCTAGTAATTATAGTCTTTAATTTCCTGACCAAGCAAACATATGGCACTGCCATAAAATTCTGTTTATCACATAATGCTCCACTTTGAAATAAAGAGTAACCAGCTGTGTATCGTTCTAGTATTTCAGTACTGAGTGGTATTGCATGAGGTGCCTGAGGCTACAGATTGCATAGAAGAGGATACTATTGAATTCACTGTCCTAATCCAGCAAAAGCGTTCATTACCTTACTAGCCAACATGCCTCTCAATCCTGCCCCTCTCTTTTTCACTGCTGTGAAACATCATTACGTAACTCCATTAGCACTAGCTATTGGAATTCGGACTAGCTTTCTGTCTCACTCTCAGTCTTTTTTTATTCTAGTTAACTTGTGAGCCAACATGCCCCCCTTTTCAGATAATCTGTATTGTGTCCCTAACATCCAGGCCCTCTCATGCTCACATGCATGAGAAGTAACAGATTACATTAAGGCAATGTTTAAAAAATAGTCCTACATAAGGTCCAATGTTTTTGCCATTAACTTATCTAATACAATTCTGAGAAGACAACAGCAGCAGCTTTGCCTGTGGACATGTATTTTTGGCAAAACAAAGCCTGCACAGCATGTCAAACGACAACAACATTCAAATGGGTTATTTAAGGCTAAACTCCAATGCAGATGATCAAGAATGTGAAACTTGAAGACGTTTCTCAAAAAGAGAAACTTGGAGGCATAATGGATGAATTGCTGTCAAAGACCTCAGCTGGTAATCTTGTTGCTCCAGTAGAGTAGGGTTTGCACTTACTCAGCTAAAACAAACAGTAGTGTGTCACTTCTGTCATACAGTATGCACAAAGATGGTCTGTGAATGAGTCAGTAACTCTTAACCAGGAACTAACCATGCTTGAAATAGTCAAGCATGAACACTGTAAAACTGATCACTGCTATTATATCACTTCAGTCAATATTATTTCTCTATCACCAACTAGTTTGCTAATGTAGAGCTTTAAAAAGCTTTAGAGCTTTTTAAATATAATTTAATATACTGTAGGCTGATTATTTAGGACTATGTTTTTTTTAAACACAGAACAACAACAAAACAAAGGTAAGAAAAGACTGTAGATTCATGGAGCCTATCAAGGACAGGTGGTATTTTTCAGGCTGCTTACCTGACATATTTGTAACATGTCCCATATTCGTAATATGACATATGATATACCTAACATATTTGTAACATGTCCCACAAACATATCTGTAACACGAGATTAATAAATAGAATGTGCAATACAGTTGTGGTGCTAAGGAACATGGATACAATTGATTACTACATTCTCCTTTGTTACCTGTACATCCATTCTTTTGTATTTGAATTAAAAATGCATTTGGAGGAAAACTAAAAAACAGAGTAAACACACATTTTCTAATAAAAGAATAAATGACAGAAAAACACAGATCTGTTCGTTGTTTGAAACTTTGTGTTTTTTAGTTTCAATATTTTATAGCTCATCATTCTTATTCCCTCACTAGAGACCTTATGATCTTATAAATTGCTCGTCACTAATAGTTTCATTGACAAGAAAATGCTAGATATTTGTTTATTGTGCTACGATCTAATTATTGTATATAAAGTATCTTTATCCATATTAAATTATTTACTCGTTTATCTTCTGTAACAACTTCATCTCGGCCAGGGTCGCAGTGGATACAGATACTATTTCAGAAACACTGGTTAAAAGGCTAGAATACACCCTGGGTGGGTTTTCAGTCTATTGCAGGGCATTCAGCACATACAGATTCACACACAATGTTTTGGTTATAAAAATCATTTTAATGTCCTGTTTTTGAAAGCAAAGGAAAATATATACATATACACAGGACATGCACAGAAACTATGCCTATTTATATTGTGCGTGTGTGTGTGTTTGTGTGTGTGTATTATATATTTAGCACCATCTACTGGTGACACTGTCCGAACACAACTAAAACAAATTAATGTGTATTGTTTATTAATGTTCATATATTTCACCATCCAGAAGCTTTAATACTTTATAATATTATATCCAAATAAGCAAATAAGCATACAAGACTGCATTAATTAAGACATCAAAATTCCTTAAGGGCTACTTCTTAAAAATAAATAAACAAATTCACACTGTACAGTCAATACTAGACATATGGTATATATAAATTTACATACACATACATATCTCTCTCTCTCTCTCTCTCTCTCTCTCTCTCTCTCTCTCTCTCTATATATATATATATATATATATATATATATATATATATATATATGTGTGTGTGTGTGTGTGTGTGTGTGTGTGTGTGTGTGTGTGTGTGTGTGTGTGTGTGTGTGTGTGTGAAAGTGAAAAGTATTCATCCCCCCATTTTGGCAATGTAAAAATTCTTCTACAAAAATAGAGGTTGAAATATAATAGCTGTGGACATACAATTTGTCTTCAGATGGAGATAGAAATCAATTGGACATTCAATATTTGTTCGCTTTATCTTTTTTATCATTTTATCTTAATAGGAATGTAAACTTGTGCACTTGACAGTACATGCCACACTTATTTTTTCTTTATTTTAAAAGAGATCTAACTGTATTCTATAACATTAGCATTACAAGTTTGGCTAACCTTTATAATAAATTTGCACTCAAAGAAGAGCAAAGCAGTCCACTTTACAGACAACGTGAAGCACTGCTGACATAATGCCTGACCAGCCTAACTGTTCCTGAACTATGTGCCAAATCACAGATAAACTGTTCTGGTGCTGTGTGTTGTGACCTTTGCAAAGGCTTTACAAGACCAGGAGAATTGGAGGGAGTCTTTTATGCCTGTGTGTAGCGGATGATCTCACTTAGGTCATAGCCTGTGACAGCAAAAGCGCAGCCGTCACCATCACAGAACCTGGCTCCACAAATCTGAGTGTCAGTCACACATTCATTATAAAGGTGCTCAATCTGGACAAAAGAAAGGAGAGAAAATTTGTGATGAGTTTCAACACCCCCCAAAAATCTAGTAATTGTAAGTTGTGACAGAATCTTTTGGTGATTTTGCAGTTTGCTTAGTTGCATCTGACTTTTTTCCCTAAATTTAGTCAAAATGTGTGTTGCTTGGAAATGTCGCTTGTTGCTTGCAAATGTTGCTTTAAATATTGGTGAGCTTTTCATTACTATAGCGTCAGATTCCTGTACTGTGGTCTTCTATAGCTGTAGTCCATCCATTCAATGGTTTGCTGATGAACTGCTGCTCACTTTGGTGTAAATTCTACAGATGGTTATGTGTAAATCCTGGAGCTCAGCAGTTTCTGAAATACTCAAATCTGTCACTAATTGTATAGTTGCATGAACGAGTAGGTGTACCTGTATTCCTATTAAAGTGGCATCTTTCCATTTTATATCAAAGCCATTTGAAAGGGTATATTATACTGTCAGTAGGAGCGTGAGTAAATCTGTTCGGATGAAGCATTCTATCCAACTTTTCCATAACTGGAGATCTTATGAACTTCTTGTACTTTCATCTCTTACCTCCACACTGTTGTTTTCTGGTGCTGGGTTTAAATGCCACACGCGAACAAAGGAGTCCTCAGCAGCTGAGAGCAGCTTAAAGTTGTTAAAGATGAACAGGGACAAGAAGCGCATTATGGTTCAGTATACAAATAAGATTTATGCACCTTAGCATGTGCAAGATCTGTTTTCTCTCACCAGTCCAGTGAAAGGAGCAATATCTAGGGAGTAGATCCAGCGAGCATGGGCATTAACTTCAGCATGCAGTATCCCAGTGACACCCTCATAGAGGCGGATTTGTCCTGTGCCGTAGGCAGCTATGACCGTGCCTTTCCACATCTTCACTGATGAGCAACTCATACTAGTGAGAAGAGAAGGCAGAAAATTGTGGTTAAATCTGGACAAGCTGATAGTTTCATAGATATATAGTCAGTTCATTAGCATTAATCTTTTAAATGTATAGTATGTTAAGATTTTGGACATGAAACTAATAGATATTATAGAAACAACAATACTAAATTAATTAATTACATTACTAAGACAAATATCTAAAGTGTATTAACATTTTGTCAACAAAATAAAACTATAAAATAGATATTATTATCACTACTGTTCATGTTTTATTTTAGCATTTTTAATTAATATATTTATCTTCTGCTATAGTTGTTACAGAATTTAAATATTTGACAGTAGCTCCTTCAACTGGTGGAACTATGCATATGCAACAAAATCTATGATAATAAAACATGCTGGACCAAACTGACTATTTCTCCATAGATATATATTCTAATAACATAATAGGTTTAATAAGATATTGCTAGGCTTTCTATTTATGTCAATTTCCATCTGCTCATTTTGCCTCACACTTTGACACAAACATACGCCCTTACTCAAATCCAGGGATCTTGTTGAGAAGCTGAAAGTCCCCCCCAGACTTCCACACACACAGAAGGCCTGAATCATCAGCACTAACCAAATCAGCAATGTATTCCTAAGAAAGTGGACAAGGCATATATCTTACCATGAATAACAAAAAGGTTGCAAGTTTTTAAAAGTTTCAAAAGTAAAGGAAATATATGGTGTGAATGTAATCAAAAGCGTGACACCTAAACATGGGCTGCACTCAAAACCACAAGCAAGTAAATACAGAGTAAACTATATGGCCCAGTGTTGATGACACTGGACCTTCACAACCATATGTGCTCTATTATAAGAGCATTAGAGGTCAGGCAGTGATGTTAAGTGAGGAGTTCTGGGGGTGCACTCAGTGTTCCAGTTCATCCTAAAGGTGTTCAGTGGGGTCAAGGTCACGTCTTTGTGCTGGGCATTCAAGTTCCTGCACACCAACCGTGGCAAACCATGTCTTTATAAAGCATGCTTTGTGCATGAGGCAGTGCCATGCTGGAACATATGTGGGTCTCTTTGAGCATGCTAAGTGAAATTGTAACTCTACAGCATACAAAGTCATTGTGCACAATTGTGTGGTTACAATATTGTGCCAAAAGATTAGGGAAGAACCACATGGACAGGATGTCCAGGTCCAAATAATTTTGGCCACATAGTATATTTTCATACATCTATAGATACATATTATTTTAGCATATTAATTCGGTATGTACTAAATTAACGTACTGACTGCTACTGTGTCAGTTTTATCTCAAACTCTTTCTCAAACACATTTTTTGGTGCAGCTCTTCAGCAAAGATGAAATGTCTTAATGTCGTAGGCTTTTCTCCTTTCAAATAAGTCAAATGAATAAAATGAATATGTGAATAGTGAAATAAAATAGGGGCTCGGGGTTTAGAATACCATTAGATTGCTTTTAAACCTTCGTTTTTTATTGTATTATTGTATCATTATATTATTTTTAATAATTATTTTAATTAATAATTAACTTCCACAATCCAAAAAAGCTGAAGATGGTGTAGATTGCTTTACCCCACTTCCTGAGCACTCAGAAGCCATGTCCGTGACAGCCTCAGTGTGTTTCTCCAAGACTTCAGACAATGTGATGTTACTTCCTTTACTGGGAACATCAAAAACCAGCACTGCCCCAGAGGAGACCCCTAACAGAGACATGAAAGAGAGACATCTTTATGATATCTATCATGGATATGAACATATACTTGTTTAAATTAGAAGTCAGTGTTTGGGTCATTTACCTACACAGATGTATTTGTCTCTCACAGCAGCAATCCCCCTTGCAAAAATGGCCTTAGCTGAAATAGAGGACATGGTATGAGTACAACTGATTATATGCTATACAAATGCTGTTATCAGAGTGGAATATGACATTACCTGTGGGTGTCTCTGGTGAGTCCAGTGCATGCCAGTACACCATAATAGATCCATCAGACTCATACATCTATTAGATAAGCACAAATTTAGTATATAGATCATAATATGGAAACTGTGGTTACAGTACGTTTGTGAATATGTCATGTGTAATATGCAAGACTAACCTGAATCCCTTTCTGAGAAGTGACAACCAGCAGATCTCTAGATGGAAGAACACACCAAGCTGCCTGTAGAGAAGAGAACAAAAAGTTGGGCTCAGCTATGCACATTGATAGTGACACTTCATAGAAAATCTTGAACAAATGAATGATTTAACTAGAACAAGCCTCTGAGTTCAACATGGTTCAACCTAACATGAGTTAGATCCACAATCATGCTACAGCTTTTCCTTTCCTGGCTCAGGGGTTTGGAGAAACATGTGGAACATCTTTATTACATGGACCGGAATCAAGCACCAGTTTGGGGATTTCCTTCTTATAAGGCTGCATTAACAAAGAATTTTTGAAATCCTTCAAAAATACAACTATCCTATTGATTTCAATAGGAACAATATGTTGCATATTCCTGAAGGTGTTTTGTTCTAAAAAAAATTGTCTTACCATACATATTAACAAATATGTTTTTGCATAACAACTCATAGAAAATGCTCCTGACTTAGACAGAGATCAGGTTTGAGAAAAATAAATAAATAAACAAACACCGTTGGCTTATCCTTTTTAGGCAAATCATAAACTGAGGTATTATTTAAGTAGTGTTTGAGCAGAGAAAGGTCTAAACTGTGTTTTTTTTTTCTTTTTCTACAGCACCATAACTAGGTACTCTTCATATACAGTATATAAACTAAATTTGAACTATATGAAAACTATGCACTGTATTTAAGACTGGTCTGTCACTGGCAAGATTATTACCTACAAATAACATAAAATTGTGAATCACCTGCATGATGAGCGAGGAGCTGGTGACCACGTTGCCCTCTTTGGATTGTAGCTGTCGATGTGAGTAGTTGAGCCCATCCCAGGAGGCACTCACTAGGTTCACTACATTGGCATGCACAACAGCAAAATGGGTGAGAGAACGTGGAGCCAAACGCAGCACACTTAAATTGTTATAGAGCGCTGAGGCACTGCTCTTTAGCTGAATACTCTTCTCCCGGTGGTACATTTTGGCCATTTCAGGTTCCACAAATCTATTCAATTATATCTGAGAGAAAAAGCAAAAAAATAAAACAAAACAGAGAACATATTTCAGCGAGTAATCAAATATATGTAGTTTTGTTATCATGGCTTTTATTGTGATTAAAAAAGCTGACCCTAACTTGGGCAAAATGATATTTGCATGGTTGTAAGACAAGCTCTTAGTGCTTTAGTGTTCTGACTTTTCCATGGACAGATTGCCTTGAAGACGTTAAATAATCCAGGAGAGGATAACTGTGGGGTTTCTACTGTTTGAGGTGAGTTTTTAAGTGATCAAAAAAATCAGAACATGTGACTGATGGGTGTTTCTTGTTACCCAAGTGCTCTTTTTAAAATGCCCCTTTAGAGCGACTTATATAAAAACAATGAATGGCTCTGAATGTTGACAGAGTTTCAACTGTGAAACCTGCATTTATTGATAAAATAAAATATATTTGAAATCACATCCATCCTTTCAATTTGTATTGAAATGTCTGCATGAACACGTTAATACATAATAAAATACATAACATACAATATCACATAAAAGCACAGTGATATCAGCAGGTTTGTCCTTTTAGATATTATCCAACTTTTATGAGGACTATTCTTTGTCATTTGTGTTCTGAATCTTTATAGCATAATCTATGCGTTTTAAACACCATATTTGTACTATATTTGTACTTCATAAAAAAATGTAAAAATCAATCAAATCAATCAATAAATCAATCAATAAAGTTGTCAACCAAAGCAAAATATGTTTGTGACCAGAGTTGTATATTTCATCAGACTAAGTTAACCTGCATGTTTGGTTTCATTGCAAGTTAAAACATCATAGTCAAGACAATAATCGAGATAATAATCGAGATAATAACTGAGTTTCTGTTCTAACAGCAACAAGGCGAAAGCTAAATGTTAGCTAGCTAACAAGAGCGTTCCCTATAAACATGTTGCTGTGCTATATAAAATATCAGCCTTTCTTTAATCGTGTCACCACGAATAATCACGAATAAAATGCTGCCAAGCTGCAAAATATTGGACATAATACAAAAGTGGCCGCAGAGCCGCAGCACCGCTAACGGATAAAAACAAGCCGTACCGCTAGCGCGTCCTCCGCAGCCATAGTGACAGAGAGTGTCGTGTGCAAAAAAAAAGTAGCGCGCGCGCGTCTTCTGGCTGCGTTTTAAACGGCTCCGTACTCCTTATGTAGTGCACAGTGGAAGTGATGTATTCTACACCCTACGTAGTGGACTCTCCGTACAATAGGGAGTTTATTAGAATGAGGATGTCGTCAGAGTTCTACAAAGGTCAATTTGCCTGGCAACCAACGTCTAGGTAACAGCTGCTGTACACAGTGAATATGTTTCACGTTTAATATCCTGTTTATAAAAAAAACAAACAAAACAGTTTATTACTGTGAGTAAAGTGTAAGTAAGAGATTAAAAGCGAGTTTAAAAGAAGAAGCGTGATCCTTTTTCAGGGTAAGCCGGTGCACTGGCTTTATTACAATAATATACGTTCAGTAATACAATTCCTCAGAGTTCCTGAGATTTAGAACAGAATCACGTGGTTCCCCACATGCAATATTTTTTATTAGCACTCTTTAGGAAGCATGTCACGGAACACCTCCAAGACTCGAGTTGAAAAGGCTCGTGTGACTTCAGCCCAGCCTCCACCTCCTAATCAAGCTGAGGACGAGGAGGACAGTGTGGACCCAGGATGTCTGGCCAAGTCTGAGCTCCTGATGATGAGAGCTCATGAAGAAGGAGAGGAAATTGTTGCAGATATCCTGGAGGAACTCATGACCCATGCTTTGGAGAAGTGTTATGAAGTGTATCTCAAGAAACAGGTGATCAATCTCAGCAATAAATAAATAAATAAAATAAAATAAATAAAATAATAAAACTTTAAATATTTGCAATGTATCACAGCATGTTGTGGATTACTGTATTTTTCTGTACAAGCCATGCCTAATCATGTTTATTCCTTACTTAGCACATCCTTAATATCAAAAGAAATGGAGTAAATCAGAAAGACCAACATTTTTAGTCACTGATGAGATTTGTGTGTTTTTATACGTTTAAAGAATGGGAAAGATATGTAAGAATGAGTATATACTGAATATGTGTACAGATTAATACATTAAACTTATATATATATTTCTCTGTACAGATAATACCATTCACTGTGACCTGGGCAAAGAATACCATGTTCCAGCTGGCAAAGTGTAAGTACCTTATGCATGATGAAGGTGATGATGTAGACACAACCTCAATCCTGAAGGAAGAAACAGCACCTGCACCTTCGCTTCCAGATTCCTGGGCTGAAGGTTGTGTGCCAGTTATCAAAATCTCAAATCATTTCCAGGTAACTATGTAAAGCTTGATGATTTTGCCTAGAAATTCACATTTGAACATGTCATATTTTTTGTTTAAACATAAGTGTCTTTTTATCAGTCTCAGATTTACAGTAAATCTTTTCTTATTTCTTTCTTATTCTTATTATTTGAACAGATGGTTAAGATTGATGCACACAAAGCTGATGTTAAAGAGACACTAAAAATACAGGAAGCCCAGTCAATAAACCAAACTGAAGCTCCCCCAAGGAAACCAAGACGAAACAACAGGAGCATGAAAGTAATCCCTGCGTCTCATGCAAAGATTGAATTGGAAAGAAAACCGCATCCACCTGAGACACCTTCATCAAAAAAACTGAAACCTCCAGAAACACAGAATATATTGCAGTATTAAGACTTATTGGTCGAAAACAACCTGGACATTTTCTACAGACAAGATCTATAGCAGGTGTCTCAGAACATCCTGTCCTATAAAAGAATGATACCAAATGACAATTTTGAGAGACTGACTTTGAGAGTAATTGGAACTGTTCCCTAGTTTAAGATATTCTTGTATACAGTAAAGAGAGCCAACCAAAATATGCTTTAGTTAAGACAATAGGTTTTAGACAACCTACAGATTTCTTTTTTTGTTCATTCAAAATGGATGTTTTGGGTTCTACATAACTATTGAGTTGACAAACAGAATTGCTTTAATTAAAACATCTGAATAAGACACTAAAAACAGCAAATATACAATATACCTTGCCAAAAGATTTCTGGTGAATGGACCAGATTAACATTTACAGGTGTGAAAAAGTGTTGGCCCCCTTCCTGATTTTGTATTTTTTTGCATGTTTGTCACACTTCAATGTTTCACAACATGCAGTTTTTAAATAAAGGTTTTTATTATTAAAGGAAAAAAATTTTGGTTCACTCATTTTTGCAGAATTGTTGTTGTTCAGCCATATTGGAGGGTTTTTGAGCATGAATCGCCTTTTAAGGTCATACCACAACATCTCAATAGGATTCAGGTCAGGGCTTTGACTTCATTTTGCTTTTTTCAGCCATTCAGAGGTGGACTTGGTGGTGTGTTTTGGCTCATTGTCCTGTTGTAGAACCCAAGTTTGCTTCAGCATGAGGTCACGAACAGATGGCTGCACATTGTCCTTCAGGATTTTTTGGTAGACAGCAGAATCCATGGTTCCATTTATCACAGCAAATATTCCATGTCCTGTAGCAGCAAAACAGCCCCAGACCATCACACTACCACTAACATATTTTACTATGATGTTCTTTTTCTGAAATAAAGTGTTACATTTATGCCAGATGTAATGGGACACACACCTTCCAAAAAGTTAAACTTTTGTCTCATCAGTCCACAGAATATTTCCCCAAAAGTCTTGGGGATCAAACGTGCAAAAAAAAAAAAAAAAAAAGAAAAAAAATAAATAAATCAGGAAGGGGCCAACATTTTTTCACACCACTGTAGGTTTTGAATCATTTGTCTGATTTATCTTGTTACATCACACCATAAAAATGTTATTGTACAATAGACATGTACTGCATCTGTAACAGACCTAAAATAATTGTTTTACTATTAAACACAAAACACATCAGAAGTCTATTAAGCCTCAGTCTACTTACTGTATTTTGCCATACTTCCCCAATCAAAGGCTAACTGTTAGAACCACGTAGGAGGGCAGCAATGGGGCATTCATTCTTTTCAGCAGCATCAGCACAAAAGGAGGTCACAGCTTCCCCCCTGTTAATTTCACATTCCAGCAACAAAAGTGTTTTAATCTTTATTTATTCGGCTATTTATTTGAATTCAGTATTGTAACATCCCTTTAATTTATAAACTCTACAGTACTCTCAAGTGTAGCAATCAACATAATCGTATACATCGGATAAAAAAAAAATCTAAATCTGTCAAAAGTCTAAACCGCATCGCGCTGAAATATAATGCATAAATAAATAAATAAATTCATACGTTTTATTGACACGTTTATAGTGGTAGTGGTAGTTGTAGTTGTAATGGCCTGTAGGGGCGCTGTTCTACACTGTGGGCGCTATTCTTCTATCTGCAGAGGCATTCCATATTTTATTTTCAGTTAACACCGTCATATTATTTATTTACTTTTGCCTTTATTACGCTTTGGTCACTTGAAATATCTGAATTGTGAGTCCAGAGTCACTTTTACCAATTTGAACTACTGAAAAAGTCGAGCTCACTTTTTTTTTTTTTTTTTGGAATGTTGTTTCTTTCCCACACAGTGAAAAGTAGTTTATCGCCTCCTATTATCTCTTGTTAATTAGTATTCTCAGCTGAATCCCTCGCTTCTGCTGTCACTAGGCATAAATCTCTTATCTTTCCCCTCTCCTTTTTTTCTCCTCCTCCAGAAAATGTTGTTTACTCCTTTTAAAGCAGAGCGTCTTTTGTTCAAATGAAACACTGTGTGTTGAACTTCTACAGTGACACATTGGAAAGTTCCGTGTTTTGGATTTGGATTGAAATCAGCGCTGTTATGGACGGAGACTGGCTCAGGATCTGCGTTTTCATGCTCACCACAAGTTTCCTTCAAGGTATAAACAAACAAACAAACAAACAAACAAATAGTAACTGTATGATGAGATAAATGCTGTTGTATGGCACAGGATCCCAACCCTGGTCCTGGAGAACCCCTGTCCAATGTCCTGTACATTACTTCAGATCATTAACAGCTATTTATACAGACTTATGATGAAACTGAGCTGAACACAGCAGTGATATGGCCAGGGCTGGGAACCTGTTTGGTAATCATTCTTTTTTTAATGCATAGAATATTTCTGAGATGATTCATTAGCATTAGTGTTTTTCTGATTGCATGAACATGCTCAAGATCACATTGAGCACATGTTAAGTATAGTGATTCCTTCCTTTGTAAATCTGGGACTGTGTCACAAGACTGGACCACGCTCAGGTTGGAAGACCGGTTGTGCTATTATTTGTATTCATACACTTCTGATTAATAGACTAAAAGCAAGTGTTAGTTACATCACCATTGCTACTTAATCTCAAAAACCTATCCCGTCCAGGGCAGCTTAATACAGTATACAATCAAAGGTTAATGACTGCCTTTTAATGTCCACAGTAGATATTATAACAAATTATTGTACCTTGTGGATTGACATTCTGTTTAAAATAGATTAGCACCTTGAACCATGTCCTGTGGTTTTTCATATACAAAAATGTTGATATAAAGTTAAGATGAGAGATGGGAGACATGCATAATCTCATGAAAGGTAAGCTGTTTAAGTTCTTTCTTTTTTTTTTTTTATTGCTGCAGAATGAATAAGAATAGTCAGTGGGAATAGAAAACATATACTGTACTTGACACTTTAATAGAAGTATGCCTGCACCTACAAATTTCCAGTTATCAATGAATGATCATTTTTCTTTAATGAATTATGAAGTGATAGGATATAACAAGGTACGTACTACAGGCTTTAGATTTCTTATAGATGCTTTAAGATTTTGGTTTTCTTTAAAAGATGCTTTATTTAGCTCTAAGCCTTATGTTTTTTTTTTAGAAGGAGCAGCTCTGAAGCTGAGAAATGAGCTGTTGGGGAAGTGTGTGCAATTGGATGGAGAAAGCCAAGAAAAGTTGACTTTGGAGGAGTGTAATCCAGGTTCAGGCTTTCAAGAATGGCAGTGGAATCCTGAGACACGCTCCTTGCGGAACCCACACACAGGAAAATGTTTGACAGCTCTCAAGATCCAAGATCAGGGAACTGTTGGCCTCTCAGCATGCAGAGCTGAAGATGATGAGACTCAGGCCTGGAGTTGCTCAAAAAAGGGCCACCTTATATTGTACGGCAAGGGTTTCCATTTGAGTGTACGCTCCGATTCGTCTGATATCTTTCTTTCCACTGAGAGAGGGAAGAGTTCCAAGTGGAAGACACTGAATGAGCGAACAATGTGTGAAGAGCCACCGGATGAGCCTAAGAAGATAGAACCAAAAATCATAGCAAAAATTCGCTTGTGGCAGTGTAAGAGTGCCGTACCTGTATTTCATTCTCCTCATTTATATGGGGGTTTTAGATTTTATCCTGTGCAGTCATTCCAATTAACTGAAACATAGTATTTTATCCATTTATTATTAGTGGATTCTATTTTTTTTTTCATTTTAAAACATACTAGAGATCATGTCTAGGTACTAACTTATTCTAACAACATACCATTGTTATGATTATGCATTCTGTTCCGTACTTTGGTTCATACCCCACCAACATGTCTTCCACTGAGCAAGCAGAGGTGGAGGGCTCGGTTGTGGACTCGTCGATCCCCCAAGCTGAGGTCACTGAGGTACTTGAGAAGCTCCTTGGTGGCAAGGCACCGGGGGTGGATGAGATCCGCCCTGAGTACCTTAAGTCTCTGGATGTTGTGGGGCTGTCTTGGTTGACACAACTCTGCAATATTGCGTGGCGGTTGGGGACAGTGCCTCTGGACTGGCAGACTGGGGTGGTGGTCCCTCTGTTTAAGAAGGGGGACCGGAGGGTGTGTTCCAACTACAGGGGGATCACACTCCTCAGCCTCACCGGAAAAGTCTATGTCAGGGTACTGGAGAGGTGAATTCGGCCGATAGTCGAACCTCGGATTCAGGAGGAACAATGCGGGTTTCGTCCTGGTCGTGGAACACTGGACCATCTCTATACCCTCACCAGGTTGCTGGAGGGTTCATGGGAGTTTGCCCAAGAAGTCCACATGTGCTTTGAGGATATGGAGAAGGCATTCAACTGTGTCCCTTGTGGTGACCTGTGGGGGGTGCTCTGGGAGTATGGGGTCCGGGGCCCTCTGTTAAGGGCTGTCCGGTCCCTATATGACCGGAGCAGGAGTTTGGTTCGCATTGCCGGCAGTAAGTCAGACTTGTTCCCAGTACATGTTGGACTCCAACAGGGCTGCCCTTTGTCACCGGTCCTGTTCATTATTTATATGGACAGGATTTCTAGGCGCAGTCGGGGGCCGGAGGGAGTCCGGTTTGGGGACCACAGGATTTCGTCTCTGCTTTTTGCAGATGATGTTGTCCTGTTGGCTTCTTCAAATCAGGATCTTCAGCGTGCACTGGGACAGTTTGCAGCCGATTGTGAAGCGGCAGGGATGAAAATCAGCACCTCCAAGTCCGAGGCCATGGTTTTCAGCCGGAAAAGGGTGGCTTGCCCCCTTCAGGTTGGTGGAGAGCTCCTGCCTCAAGTGGAGGAGTTTAAGTATCTTGGGGTCTCGTTCACGAGTGGACAGGATGGAGCGGGAGATCGACAGGCGGATCGGTGTATCTTCTTCAGTGATGCGGTCGATATACCGATCTGTTGTGGTGAAGAAAGAGCTGAGCCGTAAGGCAAAACTCTCTATTTACCAGTCGATCTATGTTCCTACTCTCACCTATGGTCATGAGCTTTGGGTCATGACTGAAAGGACAAGATCCCTGATACAGGTGGCCGAAATGAGTTTCCTCCGCAGGGTGGCTGGGCGCTCCCTTAGAAATAGGGTGAGGAGCTCAGTCACTCAGGAGGAGCTCAGAGTAGAGCCGCTGCTCCTCCACATCGAGAGGGGTCAGCTGAGGGGTCAGCTAGGACACGCTGGAGAGACTATGTCTCTCGGGTGGCATGGGAACGCCTCGGTATTCCCCTGGAAGAGCTGGAGGAAGTGTCTGGGGAGAGGGAAGTCTAGGTGTCCCTGCTTAGACTGCTGCCCCCGCGACCCGGCACCGGATAAGCGGTAGAAAATGGATGGATGGATGGATGGATGGACTTTGGTTCATGAATTGTTGCTTTTACTTTTAATTGTTTTAACACCTGTTTTAATGAATCCTCATCATTTAACAGCCTAAAATATATGTGATCTTGGTTTTAATAGTCATTTCTCTTGTACATCTGCAATGCTCTCTTGTGTCATCTTGTTTAGCTCAAGTAAATCTAGACCAGGATGCTTCGAAACCTACTCAGGCTTCACACGTCCCTACTGTATTTTCACAGTTAAACAGCAACATTGATGAGCTAGACTCTGGTGCATATGTAAACCCTCTCAGCATGGAGTACGGTAAGTATACCGTACATAACATATACAGATAAACATACGTTGGGCTCTGTAGGTCACTAATGTTTAAAGCTGGGATCTTTGTGGTGAAACTCAAGTCCACAAGTCCTGTGTCATATTTTACTCTTTATGATCAGGGATTTTTCCATAAACACTGATAACATTGTCAGTGCTGTCACTGTGGAGAATAAGTCAATCAACATCTCCAGGTGAAGTTGCAGTGAGTAGAGAAAGAAGTAGGAAGTAATTGACTTTAAACCTTGCTTTCATTGCAAGTTGTAAGGAAATTAGAAGATAAAAGCATGAAATATCTAAAGCCATTTATTGGTTTTATCAGAGAAAAGATGTACAGTAAGTGGTTTAAACTGCTTAGCTGAAGAATAGACATGCGGTGTAGCCAAGCTGGCTAGCTTGGTAACAGTCACACTCTGAAGCTCTGTTTCACACTCGCAGCCACACAGTCAAGACTGTGGTGGTTTAAATTAGACTATTATCTTGTTCGTGTTTTGGGTAACAGGGCCCCCAAAATTCATTATGAAAAATCATGGGCAAATGTGAGTAAAAATAATAACAGTTAGTAGGAAAAACAGTGCAAGTCTGTGCTTATTATAGTTTATGTTTACGATATTTGTTGATGGTTGTATACATGAAGCTTAACTAAACTCATCTATAAATCCCCATGTTTTGTTGGCTGCTTGTGCCTGTGATTAGAAATAAGAAAACAAAAATGATTTGTGACAACATTTCTATTGATGCTCATGGGGGCAGCAGAGGACAAAAACTAAAAATCAATGTAAGCCAGCTTTGTGCGCAAATGCCATTACATAATAATAATAAAAATAAATGAAAAAGTTTTACACACCTTTAAACAAACTTATGCATCTCATTTCCATTTTAAATCGTAAAATATAAAATACCTTTGTGAAGGTATTAAAGATAATTTGATATTGAACTCACAAACAATGACATTTTTGTAACAGTGGAATAGCCAGGATTTGATTTAAGGTGACTGAGGAAATAAAATAAATAAAATCTCAGCTGTAGCTGTGATAAGTTGACACACTCATGTATTTTGGGTAGATGCCAGACAGCGTCTACTTAATAACAGATGAAAAAAAAATCCTGTTTGTTGGTTATATGATACAATTAAACCTAGCCTCATACAACCCAGGTTAAGCCTTTTTCAGTTGCATTTCCTCATTTGGTAGTTGTTTTTGTTTAACACCTTAAGTCACTTAAATCTGAGGCAGGATATAACTGAGGATCATGCTCAAAGAGCCATGTTTTAGCAGCTTGGCAGTATATCAATTCAATTCATGGTCTGAGCTGTACTGTACTTAAACCACTATTTGTATCCTTAATATAGTAGTTTGTATCTATTCAGTGTGAAGTGTTTTTCGGAACATTATTGTAGCACTACAACTGGACTAACTACAGGAAAAACAATGCTGTTAACTCAAAGTAATCCGCTGATGTATGTGTGTTTTGTTAAAAACCCACAAACTGTCATAACCGTCATAACAGTGTTAAATATTTCAGGCTTCCCCTGCAGCTATGTCTTTGTGACTTAATTCTACATAGGCTCTAGGTGACATCTTAAGAATAGAAGAAGACATATTAAAAAAACTTGTTTTAATCACATTTTAATCTATAGGGTTTAATAAGAGAAACACACCGCCCCACATTCAACTCATATATACCAGTTTATACCTGAACAAGAACTGGTCTTCCACAATTTTCAAATTAAAGATCTACCACTTTCAATTAAACTACCTGTGTGTGTCTTTTTTTAAGGACTGGAGTGGAAGGTGACAATGCTGGTCCTGAGCTCAGTTGCCCTCGTCATTGGGATGGTCATTCTCTTCCTGAGCATCTACCAAAATAGGTGAGGATACTTGTTTTTTTATCAGTTAATTCTTTATTTTACTTAATTGGATGACTGATATGTTGACAATTATTTTGTCCTTAACAGCATGAGCTAAGCATGAGCAGCCTTACACAATACCTTATTTACAATGAGACTCAGTGAGGAATAACATGTTTAAAACCATACAGGGCATTCCTGTTATTCTAGCCTTTCCTTCTAATTTCTCTGATTTGTCCTTTAGGCGTAAGAAGACTGTTGTGGTTCTTAAGTCATACACATCCACTGGTGAAGCCAGTCAGCCTGGTTCTCCAGTTACTAATGAACGAGCTCCTCTCACCAAACATCCAATGAAACCTCCCCGTTCTCCATCCATTCAGCGTGGGGAGATCATGGTTGAATGGAAAGACGGCACTGTTACGCCACTATTCGACACCTATCAAACATCCTAAAGTGCCAGATCGGAGCCTTACTGCAACATAACATAAATGCTGCCGTATTCTTAGTTCTATTATATATAACCTCATCTACCACTCTTCACATTAATGAATTGTTCGGCTCTTTAGCATTTTGTGTTTTTTTCTTTTTTATGCTCCAGCTGCCTTTTTTCATGCATAATTCTTATTTGACCTCGGAATTCAAGATTGCTGGCCACAGAAATTGTAACAATCACAATGACTGTGGTTAGAAAAAGCTTTGCCCATCATACTCCTTTTCAAAATGCTAGAATCAGTTGATGTTTAGGTGGAGGTCTGGGCATGGCCATGTGACGTGTGTTTATGTGTGGAAGAGATTTGCAGTTCACAATAGAACAGGTTTATCTACAGCATTATTACACAGTGATAATAGGAAGTGCACATAACAGTCACAATATAGCGTTTCCCTAGTGTGCATGCAAAGTTTAAAATATTTTTGATGCTACATGTTATACAGCTTATCTAGAAAATGCCTGAAGATGGCTAGGGGAAAAAACAAACAGTGCACGTGTGCACAAGGCTACTGTTTTGTGTGGGTGTCCATGTGCATGATTCTGATCACACACCAATGTATATTTTAGTAAACAAGAGGGGCAAGTTAGAGTTACTGCAATGAGTTTCATTCCTGCAGGCATTCATATCTACACAAGTCCCAACCTGCCATATTACAAGCAAGCTCTTTTGTCTCGATCGTAATTTGGAACAGGGTGGTGTAGGCTTTTTATTCATGAGATGGCAGATAGACCTTTTGTTTTTACTTTGAGAAGCCTACAATAATTTGCAAAAATTTGCTAACAAAGCTTGTTCATTGCTCATAATCAAAACCAGTGTTCATTGTTCGACCATGAACTGTGTTCATCAACATGTAATGTAGGCCAACATTTCAGCTATATTTTTATGTGTATGCATTAAGTTTTTCCAACATCTTCACTATGTTAGGCATGTTCTTGCTTGAGTAATGTTTAATCATCCCTGCTTTCTACCTTCCAAAAAAAACATTCAATCCATAATATGTTCTTTTAGGGGTTTTTCTATGCCTGGTTCCTTGTCTATTGTACTGGGGTTAATCTTTATACTGTAGATACAGACCTTTCCATTCAAATGCATGATTTAATTCTTGGCGTTGGAGTCCAGTTAAAAAGGTATAACTAATTGTAATTTTATATTCATCAATATGTATTTAACTTGCTCTGTGAAATTCTTAGAAAAGAAAGAGGGCATAAGTTATACTGTGTTTTACCCTTAACTATTTTCCTCGAAAAGAAAATAATGAATGCATCCTAATTTTTTTTAAATTATATACACAATCCACCTTTATCCAGACCTAATTAAGTATGAAAAGAGGCTTATGTTCAGTGAGAACAGAGCATCACCTCACCAAGTCTGGATTTATTTATAGACATGTATTTATAGTAAAGGTGTTTATCTAATTCTATCAAAAAACGAATCTGTTTATGTAGGTGCTTCATCACAGCAACGTTGCTTAATAAATATTATATTTAATATTATATTGTCGTAGCAATTGTGAGAGATACTTCAAGCAGCTTTAGTTTATAATTGCCATGAAATCTACAGGATACACAGCTAACAGTTTTGATAATCTGGAAATTCTAAGTAAAACTAAGATGGGAATGCATGAATAGTCGTACTTGTGAACTTATGCTTGTGATGTTTTTTAAATGTTTAACCCAAATCTGATCTTGATCTATGTATCTGTATAAAAGAGCAGTGAATAAAATTAGACTAGAGAATGAAAGTGTGCAGAATATTTTGGTTTGTTTGGATGCTGTATCCGGGATCTTTCTGGTATTAGGTCGTAGCATGTTAAGACTGGTCTGCTTTTGCTATATTCATACAGAGAAAAACAGGGCTGCAGTTGGAAGAGGTATGTAAAGACACACCTGTAACTTGCTCTCAAGGAAAGCTATGTCTTGATGATTGCAAGTCTGAACAAAGACACAGCTTTCTGGGTGAGATCATTTGCAAACTTGCGTGCAAGAAATGTTTCTTAAAGAAACCTGTTTTGCTACTGTTTTTCAGTATTACTCACTTTATCACTTTTCTCCTTTTTTTAAAGACACAAATAACTTAAGATTTTATATTGTATGGTATTTATATGCATTTGTATGGTATTACAGTGCAAACAAATTGGCAATCACAGTGATTTTCTGGATTGTTTGTATTGCACAACTGATGTACTGTAAGTGTAGCATAAATAAATCCACTGAACCCTATTGCATCTGCTACAGAATTTAAGAGTTTACAGTGTACAGATCATTTGCAGTCTTAACTCAACGTACCTATTGTGCAAGTTGCACAGTTGTACATCTTGTAGTTTAAGTTGTGCGGTATTATTTACAGTCTACAAATCTTTCATCTTTATTGGAAGTTATCCAGAAATAGTAGATTGAAATGGTGGCTTGGTGGAATGATGGTGGAAATGTAGCAAACTAAGTAAGGATGTGCTCTCCCACAGGGCAAAGTGTCCTGATAAGAAAACATAACAGAACATCTCCACCCAAATGATTGGGCTATTTGGATCCCAGCCTTATAGGGTAGAGGTTGTCCTAGTTACGCATATACATTTGCTGCCATGACGCACTCCCTTTTCCCTGGAGATTAGTGGTATAGCTATAATTTGGCTTGGTTTTTAATGCATTTTAATCTGCAAATCATGTCATTGTTGGTTGATTTTTGTTGACTACTTTTGGGCCAGAACATCTGATAATACTTCCTTTTAATTATGCCTGCAATTTAACACAAATACAGCACAGAAGTGCAGGTATAATCAGATCTAAAGCCTAAATGGGTCTCGGAAATAGTTAGTTTCCAGCAATACTTTAAAGATTCAGTAAATAGAGACAATAATGGATGGTCATGCTGGTTTATGAATTTTCAAGGAGATAGGTGGAAGTGTTTTTTTTTTTTTTTTTTTTAGAGAAAAACGAGGGAGGAAAAAAAAACCCATAAAAAGCAGCTATTCAATTTGAAAGCAGTGCTCATTATGGGGAAATGAAAATGGGTTCAATTCCCAAATACTACCGGTTAATATGTTATCAGTATAATCTGGAATTGCAATGCAAGTGATATTACAGTTTGTTTTTCAAGGACATGTATTCCTGAAAAATGGACTGATCTATTATTGTATTTATTCATCATCATCATCATCATCATCATCATCATCATCATCATCATCATCATCATCATTATAATCTTTTCAGTACATGCACAATACTGGATTTGTGCACTGCAGATTTATACTTATGCAACTAATTTCTCCAGATAAAAAGGTTCTTCAAAAAAAGGTTAACAGCTTTATTATTTGTTATTCTTTAATGACATAATTAGTCTTTTCCTTCTTTTCATTGTTACAGCCCTTTTCACATACTTCTTATCTGTGTCCATGAGACTAGCTATCTGATAAGGAAATGTTTTTCCCCCCCACCCAAAAGTTCTTCCACTGTTAGATGATGACATTTTTACATGAGTAGTACAGTATGTGTACTAGTGAATAGTGAGACTTTGCAAATATCTCTTGAAGAAGATTATAAAAGGTGACAGAAGTTAACATAAGTTTTGTGCCACATGGTTCTGATGAGCCATAATTTTACAGGAGACCAGCTTCTTTGGATGGTATTGGAAAAAACATCCAGAGGAATTCTGTCAGAAAGTAGGTTCTGCATCTGGAGGTAAAATGATGAAAGGAGTTTTACTGCTTGGCATTCATGACTTTGGAAACATGTTTCAGGACTTTACCTCACTACAGATGTCCAGGTCTGTGTTTTTCCCATATGGCCAGCATATGGCTGGCCAACACCCTCTAGGTGTCCAAGGCTGAAAGAGTCTTTGCATGAGAGTTTACTACTGAAGGATGACCCACTAAAATGCCTTTTATGGTGCTAAACAGGAAACAGTATAACACTGATTAAAAGTTGTGCAATCACATGCTTTAGACAATTTTTCTGTAAGTTCGGCAGAGTAATTAGGAGGAGTCAACACATCATGATACCTCCTTATGCCAACATCTGTTTAAAAGTCCAAAAGAATGATTTAATTCGGCCAAGATGGCTATGGAAAAGTAAGTAAGAATCATAAATCTTCACATTTGGTTCTTATGTATGATCTTGGATTTCAATTTCTCAAGGCAACACAACACAAACATCATGTCAACAAGACAAAAATATGATTTCTTCACTGTAAGAATTTTGTTGTTACAGCTGAAAGAACACTTGCATTAGCTGAGGCTCACAGAGAACAATTTTTCTATTTTATATCCTTATATCTGCATTTTCTTTTTTCACCATAATTAAATTTCAAAAATGAGTGGTCAAGCAGCTGACTAAAGGTAATGTTGTATGTCAGATTGTATGAAATTTGTATAAATGCAGTGATAAGATTAGTGTGCTTCTAAGCAAAAAAAACAAACAAAAAAAAACACTTGGTGTTGTACAGTATACTGTACATTCTTGCAATATCTGGTGCTTATCACAGAATCACTTGGAATGAGACAAGAAGTCATCCTGGATTAAATGTACTATTGCACAGCACAATGCTTAAACACATTCCAACACTTATTCATACTTTTAGAGCAATTAGGGCAATTTAGAGCAGTTAACTTGCATGCTTTAGAATCCCCCAGAATGTAATTTCCTGTATTGAGTATTCTGTGATGTCAATGCTGACACCACAGACTTGTCTGGCACATACTGATCCTGATTCAGCCTTCAATCTGACTGAAGCAATGCACTTGAACTGCTCTCTAGATGGCAACACCAATGTCTGACATTAACCGATAAGCACAGCTTTCATTATTAGGTGAATTAATAACTTGCTATTTATTGGGTTGAGACCATGGAAGCTCACGTCCAGAGGCTTGCAGTTAGACTGCTATGTTCAGGTCTAATTTATCTGTAAATATATCTGTGTAGTTCCTGTCTATTTTGCTTCTGCGACTAACAGATTCTAATCTAGACATGTCAACCATTCCTTTAACAACAGCAGCCTAAGTAGGATCAGACAGTGCTAGGCAACACCAAACATCAAATGCACACTTTTTCTTTGTGGCAGTTGTGGTAGAATTCACTCACCAAGGACTTTATTAAGAGCTTTAAAGGATTACTTTTAGACAGACAGCTCACCTGCACCCAAACCTCATGGCACGGTATACTGTATGTTTAATATGATGGATCACTGTCAGTATTCGCATCATAAATACATTATATAATGGAAATAATTAAGCCATTTAACTTTAAGCAGTAGAACAGTCACTATAATCTGTCAAAATTTATACCACAACACCTAGCTCCTTTAGGTCAGACAGCTAGGTCAGGATTATTGGTTACTTCAACATCCCAGTTTCACTGTTCACAGTAGAAAGCCTCTGATATTTTGTTATTGTAGCACATCAAGTCCAGCCTCACAATATTTCCCCTTCTTTAATAGAATAGCAAACACACAATTGCTTCAAACCTGTTTTTTTTTAAACTCCAATAATGTCTTTTCTATAAAAAGCCTTATAAGATAAAGTTTATGAGAAGCAGATGTCTACAAGTATTCACAGAAGGCCTCTGAAGAACTTAGATAAAAGATAACTGATAACAATCTGATTTGAATCTAGAAACTGTAGCACTTGAAGCTTCATGTTTACCTTGAATAACCGATGTACACTGAACTGAAACTAAAAAGTAGGTTCATGTTACTGCATGTATACTATGAGGAAAGATTTTTATATGAAAAATAAGGTAGGTCAAATTTCTTTGTATGAGGAAGCACCTTAAAGTGAGATGCTGTAGTGACAGATTTTTTTCTGAGATAGAAAGTAAAACACAAAGAACATTGTTGTGAAATGTTTTAAGATCTAAGCGACAAATGTGCACTTCAACATTGTTAATGGGAACAATAAAGTCTCTCATGATTGGAACAAATGAACTCTAGCAAATAGAAACCAATTCATGTTCTTTGCATGTCAAAGTCTAAATTTTGTCCTCATCTGTTATAAAAATATAATGCCTATAAGCATGCCAGTTCTGAAGGGGTAGATTCACAAACTAGCTGATTTTAGTGGAAACTACAACATTACATTTGTATGAATCTCAACATTTTCTATGAAACTTGAGGCATATGTCTTTAATTTAATGTCTAACCAGTGTCTTTAATTCTCTTTGTGAAATAATTTACAAAATTCTCTTTGTGAAATAATGTACAAAAACACAAAATTGATGACTGATCATTCTAATGCTGGATAATTATTTATACAGTATACTTATTCTAATATACTAATATGCTAATATTAGTACTAGTGCTTACTGTGTATATCTGACAGCAAACATGTCAAACTTACTTCATAATAACTAATAAATCAACAAACAAATAGACAAGGTAGATGGTTTTTATTTGCATGTTTAAAGGAGCATAAAGTGTACAAAATACAAACTTTGGATAAATGCAAAGTTCAAAAGTTTTTCAATATCAAAAGTAATTTGCATAACAGTGCTCATAATATAACTAGAAATGTAAAGGATTCTGATGATACATTAAAATTATAATGCCATGCAAATTTAAATGCTTGTTTGGTAGGTAGAAAAAGGCAGTGAGAAAAGCAGTAGGCTACAGTCTATATAAACACTGCAAAGATTATAAATGAAGTCAAAATGTGGTGCTCTTGTTTTGGCAGGACAAATGTCTTTTTGCATTGCTTTTATTTTTCTTTTTAAAAAGTAAAGAAAGTAAACAGGTATTAAAATTGATATGGCTTTGACAAAGATAGCAGAAGTGCCCAAAGACATAGTCATTTTTTACTGTAAAAAGAAAAGAAAAGTAGCTTATGGTGAATTCTGTACCTATTTTCCCAGTTTCTCAGACTTATAGAGAAATTAGGTAGGACATAATGTTTGTCATATAACAGAATTTCATCACTGACCCATAGGTTTCTTGCCTTAAAGAATGCAGGCTCCAAAAATCTATTTACAAAACTAAAGTTTAACAAGTGTGTGTACATGTTTCAAAGAAATCTCAACATGACCATAATACAGAAAGAGTTTTAAAAAATATCACCTTTGCTTTGCTATATGCAGATTCCCTACACAATAGGCAAGAATACCCCTTTAAAGTGTATCATTGTTCATAACCAATTGAATCATGAGCAAAACAGTGGCAGGCCTTGTTGCTATGCTGAACAACCCAGCTTATGGAGCTGAAGAATTAATATCATTCAGCTTGACATTCAGCTCTTCTGTTTTATTTTGCTTCTCTCGTGCCTCCCCTTCTGTGTGCCAGCCCACCAGCAGTTGATACAAAATCACCCCAATGATTGTACCCAGGAATGGGGCAAAGATAGGCACCAGGAACCAGTAGTTCCCCATACTGTTGGAGAGAAATAGTTTCATTCATATAGTTATAATACTATTCAAATGGAAATTTATCACAAGAACTGATGTGAGATTGTTTGGTATTGAGATTAACTTACGTGAAAACTTGGGAACCCCAGCCTGAAATGGAGGTAAAAAGACGTGGTCCCAGATCTCTGGCTGGGTTTACAGCATAGCCAGAATTAAAGCCCATAGATAAACCAATGACAAGTACAGTGAATCCAACAGTGAAGGCCTCGAGTCCTTGTGGGACAGGGTTGTTGTATGGGTCTACAATTGCCAGGATGCACACGATCAGTGCAGCTGTGCCGATCACCTACAAATTATATGGAAAAGAAGAAAAAATAAAGAGTTGGCAAGCTAAGACTATAGTTTTAGATCCCTTTGGTTTTGCTGCTCCTAGCTTGAGCAATCTGTAAATAACTACATACTCCTAGCCTCCAGAAATTACATTATAGTCATGCTCAATGTTAGTCATTCTCAGTTGTTGTTGTTGTTGTTGTTCTTCTTCTTCTTCTTCTTCTTCTTCTTCTTCTTCTTCTTCTTCTTCTTCTTCTTCTTCTTCTTATTCTTATTATTATTATTATTATTATTATTATTATTATTATTATTATTATTATTATTATTATTATTATTATTATATATTTCTTGCCAGCCATCTTTTGAATTGGCTCTTTCAAAATTACTGCAGAGAAGCTTGAAAGAGGATTTGTGTACAGCATATATAGTTGCTCTACACAGCTATGACTGGCATGAAACATCTCTGAACTCAATGATCTACCAAGTTGTAAACTACCAACTCTGAACACAAAAGTATTTTGAGAAATTTATACAAAACCATGAATTTTCCATGGAAAGGATGTTTGGGATACAAATAGTTAATCATGTTTTTCAGTTTAAAGAATGCTACAATTTTTGATGTTACCCTGTTTTCAACATATTACTGATAATAGCAACTGATAATGTAATTTAGCAATGCAGTTACTAACCTGATCAAAAAACCCATTTGCGGTACTAAGGTGTTCGCCGGGGTAGGTGGCAAAAATTCCATATGGTAGTTTGCCTTCTTTTTTATGGTATACCTGGATAGCATCTTACAAATGGAATAAAACAATTTTTTAAAATATGAACAATATTACAAAAAATTTTTTTGGAATCTATTACACAGTATTAAGATTCTTGTAATACTTACCATAATACATGCCAAAGATAATACCAGCCCCAAAAAAGGAACCAATTGTCTGGCACAAAAAGTACACCAGAAATTTTCTCCATTTGTCCCTTCCAAGTAGACACAGGGCAAAAGTTACAGCTGGGTTCAGATGTCCTCCTGTGGAATTGGAGGCAAAAAGATTTATGCACAGATATTATGAAGCAATGAGAGAAGAACAAAAAAGTTAAATGTTTGCTTTCATTTTAAAAAAAAACCCATGTCTCTAAAATGATTTTTTTTATTTCATATCTACACAGTGGACAATTTAGAATTTAATATTAAAAAAAAATATTGTACCTGAGACTTGACCACACACCAAGATTCCAAGTGTGGCTGCAAAGCCAAAGGCCAAGTTTACAGCGAGGAAGATGCCGTGAGATCCTTCACTGAGGATTAATTGAGCCACTGCACCAGAGCCAAACATCTGCAGAGGAAAAATAGAATGGTTTGTGCATTAAAGCAAGATAAACTAGACACATGGACTATATCTATTCATGAACTATTCAAACAGAGTGAAGATGTTATCGGAAGGGTGTAGGTCAAGATGAAAGATATGATTAAAACCTTTGGGAGTCACTGTTCCTCCTATCAGTTCCACTGTCACTTGTGGCATAATTAGTGTAATGGTTCAGCTTGGAGATTTAGAATCTTTTCTTAAATAAAAATATAAAAAAGTCTATAAGTATTAATAACTGCTAATTTATCAGCCTTGTAAAATCTAATCCAATACACTGTTGGTTTTTGAGGAAAATGTAATGCACTGGAAAGACGAAAAAACGTACAAAAAATTTTCTAATATTTACTAATATTTAGCTAATTTAGCCCTTCATACTCTTTATAATTGTTCTTTGAATTTGAATCCTAACCACAATAACATCCTTTGTTTGATCCTGTAGCTCTTGACAGATCTTTCAGTAGTGTGCCAGACCTGTGTCTTGGCATGTCAGAGCATTAAGTGGGCCTTAAGGTGGTTATAAAGCTAGCCAGGGCACAACTAGTTCTTTGATAAACACCAGGAATAAAGCCATAGATCAAATGGGCTGGATAAAGTGTTCCATTCTTTGCTCTGGATATAAATTTTACTCCAAAGTCTCATCTGCTAGACACCATTTGTCCTTAACAATCAGTAGTAAAGATGCTTTTTAGATATTTTTCAGAACAGTTCTTTTCTGACAGATAGTCATTCCATATGTTTAAACCTTTCAGTAAAATAATAGTGAAAGCATGTTTCCTGTTATCTACTGTACCATTTGAGCGGGTTTCCTGTTACTTACATGCTTTCAAACTGTCTCATAAGTCACCATCAGTGGTTTAATTATTTACATTAACACACACACACACACACACACACACACACACACACACACACACACACACACACACACACACACACACACACACACACACACACACAACCACACACAACCACACACACACACACACACACACACACACACACACACACACACACACACACACACACACACACACACATATTATATTAGATAACTATACTATATATACTATAATTATATACTATACAGAACTGCATTGTGTATTGATTTATTTTTTCTCCGGTTTTTGATGAAATGGTACATTCTTCAATTTTTACACTCTGAGATTGCATCTTGGGTACAGAGAGTTCCAGACGCAGAGTCATGTTTCAGTTCCCTCCTTCTAAAGGTAGGAACCTATAGAATTGTTTCCATCAACTGCCACAAATGCCTAAACCTCTTCTCTCCATCTCTTACAGTTTTCACTGGGTTAACCAACAGTCTTTGTATATTACAAAAGATACAGTGTCAGATTTTAGAATCACCTAAAGAATGTTTCTGCCATCAGATTTATACTTTTACAAAAGTATAAACGTAAACCATGAAGCTTATTCAGAGACAATGCTTGAGGTCTGTCTAAAAAAATCCTTATTGTGTAGTAGGCACTCCCTTCACACATGGATGTATGCAATTGGTTCACTGTGCATGTAGGTGTCTTTGCACATGTAACTTGATTATAAAAGTTTTGTGTGCAAATGCAAAGCAAATTTTCGATAAATTTATAATAGAAATATATATATAATGAGCAGAAAATTATATGCATGTTCCTACTGAATAGCACCTGTTCTGGTGTATGTTCTTAATTTTCCAGCTGCTTCAAATTATTAACATTGGAGGAGGAAAAAAAAAATTTCAACCAAGGAAGGCAAACAGTATCCAAAATAGTTATAGCTGTTTGTAAACTGTTTGCATATCATTATAAATGTATTGAAATTTTCAAATTTACAATTTCACAATTTAATGCTGTCTTACACTATAATTAAAATATAAGCAGTGGAGCAGATACTGTGAATTGAAAATATTATACATTTTCAGTTATTAAAAGAAAATGCTTTTTATTAAGTACTAAGAGATTGCAAAGAAGATGGGAAAACTCACCACAAGTATTAGGGTACCCAATAGTTCAGCCAGTCCCTGGCGCAATAACTTATTACGGATTTGTAAGGCATGAGCTATCTTATCCAGCAAAATCTTTTGCCTGCCCATCTTCCTGCTGAGTTCTTGATTTAAAGTGAATGTTGTGCTTTATGTCCCTCGGTGGAATGTTTTGAAGTCAACCCAGCATCCTGCTCTTATACTTATGTAATACTGTGCCCAGCCCTCTCTCACCTCTCATGGCCAGCCTTTACACACACCCTCTGCTTAGGTCTGCTTATAACTTGTACACAAACAGCTGCTTTCTACTTCAGGTTTGGACATGAAATCAGCCCCACTAGCTCATTGTCTTTCTCATATTAGCAATCTATAAACATGGCTTCAAAAAAAAAAAAAATTACATCAGTTTAGGCATTTAAATGACTTTAAAAATAAAAAATTACATCAGTTTAGGCATTTAACTTGTGTGCTTTGTTGAGAGACCATAGAATGTGATATTAATTCACATGCAGGATATTTCATTTCTATTTACCATGCTGGAGGACACTCCTTAATATGTTATACCTTATCCTGATAAGCTTCGAGAAGTGTTCTTAGAGCTTAAGTACACGAACACACACACACACACACACACACACACACACACACACACACACACACACACACACACACACACACACACACACACACACACACACGCGCGCGCGTGCGCGCTTTTAAGGTTGACACCAAACCACAGTTTCCTCTTAGTTTGTTACAGTTAGTTCACAAATTTAAGATTACTGTACATTACAGTTATATTTTCAAGCACTGTATTCTTAGAACAACAGAAGATTATATGTTTACAGTAACTTGTCCCTCTGGGTGAACACTTAAAGGACAGATTTTCTTTAAAAAGATCAACTGTAATGCATCCAAAGGCTCTTTGAGGAAACATTTAAAATGGTGTCATTTTGCTGCAGTACAATAATGATGGATATCAAATGCTTAGTTGCTATCTTTTAATTATTATTGTTATACTCTTGAATGTCTCTTGAACTGATAACATGAATGTATTTAACCTAAACCATAATTTTCAACAAGAATTTATTAAAATGCTGTTACTGTGAGAGAGAAATCTAAAACTTAACTTGACTATGTTCTGTGGGTGGAACCTTAGTGAATAAGAAGCTGAGTAATAAGTAATGATAAATGATGCATGAAACTGGTGCTCCAGGATTTATAACGAGCACTCAAATAAACATACTGTAAGTGATAAAGTCATAATTAAAAATGCATAACAAATTCTTGTCCCCACAGATTTCCTCCTGGTACAGTACTATGGTTCCCTCCAACCTTCATAAAAACATGCATGCACATGGACTGTCTTTGCTAAATTTCCCATAAGTGTGTCAATATGTATATGAGCCAATATGTATATCCATGCTGAATTCCTTGTGTTTTGTGCTTTCTGAAACATTCATAGTAAAGATGAATCAATGAATGATTAAGCAAATCATGTACATAATAAAGCAAACTGTATTCCTACAGTAGTATATATATATATAGTAGGCCCACAGTAGTATATATATATATATATATATATATATATATATATATATATATATATATATATATATATATATATATATATATATATATATATATATATATACACTGGATATACAGTATTAATCATATCCAGTGTTCAAAATAAACCAACCAAACAGATTCTTACAAATTAGCATAAGACTCTGTTTCCTTGCAATGTCTTTGGAAATATGTTAATAATGTTAATAATCTACTTAATTAAGGTTTTAAAACTTCTTTTAAAAAAGTGCCTAAAACCATGGTTTTTGGTTTTCGTTTTGATTCACTGTGTGAAGGAGAAAATGACAGAAGGTGGAAGTTTGCCTAATCTCTGTAAATATGTATGAACATGTAACTGTAGAAAGATGAACCATTTCTGGCAAGCTGTAAATCTACTCATTTAAAGTGAGTGCAAGAGTGTGAAAGGTGCACAGGGAAATAGAAACAATATAAGTACATGTTACATTACAATATAAGATATATTATATGCCTAATGTTATTGTGTGTATTACAATTATAGGAGCTGAAAAGTACAGCATATGCAGTTGTGTTCTTCAAGGACAGTGAGTTGTATGTTTGAATGCAGGGGTGGAATGGGGAAATTGATTATTTTTACTATACATGGAAGACATTTAAAATGGATAGACGGATAGGATTTCATTCAGATGGTGAAATGCATGGTCAATTGGTTTACATTCTGGTAAGTGAATTGGTGATCTAAAACCTTCCACTTCTTTACCCTAAAGTAATACCTTTATTAATACCTCATGCCTTCCCAATTAAAATGAAGGCATTTCTTTCCAAATTGGCAGACAGAATGTTTCTGTAGTCTTCTGGATTCATTGTGCTGCTACCATGAGCTACATCACGAAGCCATGACACTTCCTTCACTGGGCTTGGTCAATGAGCTTGTATGCTGCAGATCTGATGAGCAGATCTTTTCTTTCATCACCCTTTGGTCTTTCCATCACTTTAGTAGAAGTTAATCTTGGTTTTAGACTTTTGTGACTCGTCTCTTTATTTTTTTTGTAAATTCCAGTCTGGCCTCCTATTCCAACTGCTGAGGAGTGGCTTGCATCTTGTGGTTTGGCCTCTCAAACTCTTCTTTGAATGTTTGATTGTGATGCCTTAACCCCTTCACTTTGGAGGTTGTTGTTGGTTTTTAGCTTCTTTTTTCTGTCATTGACAACTGTTGTATTCCTTGCCCAACCTGTTCTCTGTCTGGTTTTGAGTATACCAGATGTTTGTTTCTTTATCAGGACATTTTAAGTTGTTGCGCTGACTATGTCCAATGCTTGGGCAATGGCTCTGACTGATTCTCCTCTTTCCTCAGCTTCAAAATGTCTTGCTTTTCTTCCTTAGTCTGATCTTCTTATTGGTTTCTTCTACTTAACAACAAATGCAGCCTTAATAGATGAAACCCAAGACATGAAGCAAGAATAAACATACAGGCTAAATTTAACAGGGCACATTTGGTCAACAAGAAACACCATTCACACATTCAAATATTGCTTGAAAAAGTGCCATGTTTTTAGTTGTTTAAAAAACCTCTAGAAATGAAATACTGTAGGTGCTGGATTTCTAATCTGTTGTTAAATTTTTATCTTTTAATTTCAGACCCAAAAGTAGTGATCAATGCAAAATTAAAGAATGCACTTTGACCTTCAAATAGTTCACACACACACACACACACACACACACACACACACACACACACACACACACACACACACACACACACACACACACACACACACACACACACACACACACACACACACACACACAATATGGCTAAACATATGTGGACACCTGATCATTACACCTATTTTGTCCATTAAATATCGAATAATATTGAACATCCTTTTTTTTAGATGTAGTCTCCCTCTGTTGTTAAAATAACCTCCAATTTTCTGGGAAAGCTTTCCACCAGATATGGAAGTGGTAGTTTGGTCACTGATGTTAGGTGAGGACGCCTAGGGCTCATCTGCATTCCAAAGTTTATAGTCAGCATTTCAGGTGTTTAACCCAAAGGTGTTCTGTGGTGCTGAGGTCATAAGGTTTACCATATATATATGGTAAATTAGGATGTCTCATTATATAATGACCAGCATGACTGAAGTAGAAATGTGTAATTTCATGATAAGCATATCATCAATTTGGAAATTTATTATGAAACCTTAACTGATGTTTACATGACCTGTATCTAATCGGACTGACACATATTACAACCATACTGGTTGTTTTAAACATTGGGTAGAATTTTGGAACCAACCCCTAAAATCATTTTTGTAGTTCACATTTCCTTCTTTTATGGGGAAGTACAGGAACTCCTATTATATGGAAAATCACACAAACCAAATTATTTATAATTTATGACAGTAAATGTTCTCTAATTGCTGCTTCTAATGGCTGCTGGTACACCACTGGTACTCAGAGGTGTGATCTGGGTTTCTGAGTGCCTTTAATTAAAAAAAAACCATTACTATCTGCAAATGATTTTTATGTTTTGCCTTTTCTATGAACATTTCGAGGCATACAAATGAAGTATTTATTTCACAAGGCACTGACGAATTCCCAGAAATGTGTGTAGAAATGTGCAAAAGCTTACAGTGATTGAGACATTAGGGTTTAAAAAGCCTCAAGATGCAAATGTGCTGTGAAGCCACTTGTATAATGGTAATCAGTAAATTAGGGTGAATTACATTCTTTGTAGCTCACTTTTCCTTATTTTCATAGAAAAAGGGTGACCATAAGAACCATAAATATGACCTATGGACACAAGGCAAAAATATGTACTACAAGTGTTAGCATGCCACATACACAGAGCAGCAACAACAATAGCATTTTTTACAATACAAAAAATAGGACTTGTATACTACTGCTCATTATCCCACAATTTGATTTAGGTGCATTTGATCTCTCATGGTGCTTGACATGGTCATGTGCTTTGTAGTGTCTGATGAGTATTGTATTTCTGTACCTTTTGCACTACCCTCACAATTATTTTTTACATTTGTACATAATAAATTTTTGTTTTATTTTTAACAATGCACAAGACTCTTCCTTCTCCTACATTTGCTTCTTTTCCTCTTTGCTCTACTAAAATAGCATAGAAATATATTATCTTCCAAATATATTTAATGATATAAATATATAATATTAGACAATGTTAACACAATATGCATTGTAGTATTGTGTTAAAAGATCTAAAATTTGAAAAAAGGTGAGGCTGTTGTACTGTGCTTCTCTGTACAAAAGGAGATTGACAAGAAATGTGTGAGAGCTTTGTTGAATAGGTTGGGTTGAATTACCTGCTTATTATATTGTTGAGGCCTGCTTTGTCATGTGCTATCATTGCCATTCCCACCATCTGATAATTGTGTCAGAAACACTCTTTCAGTCATAACAGTGAAATACAGGAAATCAAAATATGTGAAAAATCACAAAAACACAATCATCAATCATTTATCATTTATGACATGCTTCCAGATGGATGCTGGTAAACCGCTGGTGTTTTTTGCTTTGTGAGTGCCTTTAATGTCGATAACTATCACCAACCACAATTGATTTTCTCTTTTTTAAGAGCATTAAAATGCATAGGAAATATTTCATCCATATATATATATATATATATATATATATATATATATATATATATATATATATATATATATATATATATGGATGAAATATTTCCTATGCATTTTAATGCTCTTAATATATATATATATATATATATATATATATATATATATATATATATATATATATATATATATATATATATATAATGTCAGTGTGTGATCATTCCTAAACCAGGAAACAATGAGTGGTTGAAATATGCTTAAGAATGCTTTACAAAATGAAAACAATGCAATAACAGTGCAAAGTATCTCAGTACATCAGATACAAGTGTTCATAAATACAGCTACAAGTTTACAACCTTGCAGGTACCTTCTACACAGATTCTGGCTCTTATTTCATTCCTTTATGCCTGTAGAGCAAGAGACTGCAAGTTCCTCTTGTAAATCATTTAATGCTGACTTGCTCAAATCTGACTGAAGAAAATGTACTTATTTTTCTTGCCAAATAGTGACTGTGACAAACCCAAGTGGAAAAAGAACATCACAGAACCAGAATACTTTGTAGGTACAAAGTATAAAGACATACAATCGCACTTTATTAAAGAAAGACAGACATTTGCCTCAGGTGGAATGAAATAAACTTTGTGACATGAAAGACCTGTTGACTAACAGATATGGGAATAACTAAAAAGAATTTACTGGCAGCTAGAGGCAAAAACACTGTATGGAGTTTAGACTTTTTGTCTGTAAAGGACAGGTGTGGCTTTAGCTGGTTTGAAAAAAGCTGTGACACATCTCCTAGGTGGGTGAGGTGAGGTGAAGATGGAGACAATCACTAAACCTTGGCAAACAAAGTGGGTAAATTTGATCCCTCCTCACCGACTAGCTGTTTTCCTATAAGGATTTTTCTTACAGGGGATAGAATTTGTTAATAGGTAAAATATTATGTCAATTAAATAATCTGATCGAAGTGTTTTTGCTTTTGATTACAAGCCCTGTGAAGACATATGACTCAACTTCTGCTTCACAGATTTGTCAAATCTGTTGTCAACAAACAGGTTTTTTTGTCACAATGAAACACATCATATTGTTTCGTAATCCATATGTCTCATCCAGGTTTCCATTTAATTCTCATTCAATCTTGTTGTTTTTTTCTACTTATTTGTAAAGGGCAGGATAAAAATACAAAGCCATTAGACTGTTTGTACAAACTAAGATCTGTTGAAAGGCTTGAAATTAACTTCTCTCAAGTCTGTGTTTTTTTAAGTTGTTAACAAGCGTGCTAGACTCATACAGTACAGTAGCCTGTTATAAATTATATCAATAAAAACACAGGACATCCAGGCATAATGTTATCTTAGGGTCACCTGAGCTGTGAAACGTGTAGTAAATCGTTACATTTATGATGTGTGGTATAATTAGAATTCCTGGAATTGTTTACTAAATTTACATTGTTGGTTTAATACTAAGGTCCCCTAAAGAGGAAGTTTGCAAAGAAAAGTGATGCAACATACAATATATAATACACAAAAGGAAGTATAATATAAAAGATGTAATAATGTATATATTACTAGATAATAATAAAAAAGCAGTTGTAGATGTATATCAAATAATAACATTTATGACCTTTGATGGGGTTTTTGTGTGTGTGTGTGTGTGTGTGTGTGTGTGTGTGTGTGTGTGTGTGTGTGTGTGTGTGTGTGTGTGTGTGTGTAATGAAAATATGTGCGAGTAAATGTTTTAATCTACATATGTCTGGTATGGCTGTGTTTACTGCCTGAGTGCATCTCAGTGTGAAAGAGAAACAGCTTAACACAGAAACATAACCCAGCTGAGCTTATCTCAAGGTCTGCCGTCTCCTACAGTACATGACATTTACAGCAGGCAACGCATTACCCAAAGCTGCAAAAATCATCAAAGCTTCCACCCAACCCAGTAACTGTCTGTTCAGACTGTTACAGGCAATACAGGAAGCACTTCCTTAGTCTAATGGTTAAAATTGTGAGGCTCACAAGGGAGTTATTCCCTCAGGCCATCAGACTCCTCAACACAGACCACCAGGTCTACCGTTCAGATCCCTCAGGACTCCATTAAACTCTCTGTCACTCTGCATTCCACTGGCAACTCAACACACTGCTTTTGTACGGGTGCTGTTACTACATGTAACATAACTGAACGTTTTTGTGCATTCTGAATAAATAAAAAAACATTTTTATTACTTATTCATTTCTTATTTTTCCATCCATCCATCCATCCATTTTCTACCGCTTATCCGGGGCTGATCCGCTTATCCGAGAACTTATTCATTTCTTATTTTTAATTTAGTTATTTATATTCACAGTCTAAGGAGGGGTAGGACAGACTTAATTTCACTGCATGTTGAATACTAAGTATAATACTATAATTGTGTATGAGACATGCACTTACATATAATAAACCTAATCTTGAATCTTGATTATGCAGTCTGGATACAGGAGATCAGTCCTCATGTTGTTAGTTGTTCTGAAGTAAGTCAATGATGTATGTATGTAGGTTACAATTTTGCTTGAATAGAGCCAAATTTTGCTTTTGGTTTTAGGTACACAGGTGAGAATGCCGGTGTTATTTGATTTCTAATTCATTCATCAAACCATTCTGATGAATTGTAAATTAAATATGTAATATATTCTAATTTGGTATTTGTTTGAAGCTGAGAAAATATTTATTGTCTTGAAAGATCGTTATCCAAATGAATAGAAAATAAAGTAATACTGAAAAAACTTATTTTTCAAGCTCTTAAAAATAGGTAATCCTTACATTTGTTTTTAGCTATTATTTTGATGAGGACAGTCCTATTGTGATTTATAGTATGCAATTACATGATAATGATCACTCAATATGTCACCTATATGTTGGATGATATAGAAACATTTTGTAGTTGAAAAATGCCCCATCAAGTGTGTCCTCACATGTTGTTTTTACCTTTAAGAAAAAAAAGGGAAAAAAAGTGTAATCAATTTTCACTAACAGTTCACATCCTGTGCTAATTCTACTAAGGAATCACATCCTGACAGCTACTTTAATTAAACTGGTTGCAAGTTTAATAACAAATACTGGAATGGAATCCATTTCCCAGAAAAAGCTCGTGAAACTAAAAACATAACTATGGCGCAATGGCTACAGGCCCCTCCCAAAAGCAGAGCTTTCCCATATATTTGGTGCACTGAACCTGAGGGCAATGCCTGTACAGTAAATGCGATTGCCTTGTGTACGACTATGACAGTTTACACACACAATGCTTGTTTTCACAACACCTCTTTTTCACACACGAAAACGGTTTGTCTCCTGTGGGCCCACCACCTGCAGGAGAAACCGTAAGGGGTCGGTGCAATGTGGATTGGGTGGCAGTCGAAGGCGGGGGCCTTGGCGACCCAATCCCCAGACATGGAATATGGCACTAGGGACATGGAATGTCACCTCGCTGGGGGGGAAGCAGCCTGAGCTGGTGAAGGAGGTTGAGAGATACCGACTAGATATAGTTGGGCTCACCTCCACACACAGCTTGGGCTCTGGAATCCAACTCCTTGAGAGAGGCTGGACTCTCTACTACTCTGGAGTTGCCCATGGTGAGAGGCGACGGGCTGGTGTGGTCTTGCTCATAGCCCCCCAGCTCAGCAACCATGTGTTGGAGTTCACCCCGGTGAACGAGAGGGTCGTTTCCCTGCGCCTTCGGGTCGGGGATAGGTCTCTCATGGTTATTTGTGCTTATGGGCCAAATGGCAGTGTAGAGTACCCGACCTTCTTGGCGTGTCTGGAAGGAGTGCTGGAAAGTGCTCCGACCGGGGACTCCGTTGTTCTACTGGGGGACTTCAACGCTCACGTGGGCAGTGACAGTGACACCTGGAGGGGTGTGATTGGGAGGAACGGCCCCCCCGACCTGAACCCGAGTGGTGTTCTGTTATTGGACTTCTGTGCTAGTCACAGTTTGTCCATAATGAACACCATGTTCAAGCATAAGGGTGTCCATCAGTACACATGGCACCAGGACACCCTAGGTCAGAATTCGATGATCGACCTTGTGGTTGTTTCATCTGACCTCCGGCCATATGTCTTGGACACTCGGGTAAAGAGAGGGGAGGAGCTGTCAACTGATCACCACCTGGTGGTGAGTTGGATCCGATGGCGGGGGAGGAAGCTGGACAGACTTGGCAGACCCAAACGTACTGTGAGGGTCTGCTGGGAACGTTTGACAGAGTCTCCGGTCAGAGAGATCTTCAACTCCCACCTCCGGCAGAGCTTCAATCAGATCCCGAGGGAGGTTGGAGACATTGAGTCCGAGTGGACCATGTTCTCCACCTCCATTGTCGACGCGGCCGCTCGGAGCTGTGGCCGTAAGGTCTCCGGTGCCTGTCGTGGTGGCAATCCCCGAACACTGGACCATCTCTATACCCTCACCAGGTTGCTGGAGGGTTCATGGGAGTTTGCCCAACCAGTTCACATGTGTTTTGTGGATTTGGAGAAGGCTTTCGACTGTGTCCCTCGTGGTGACCTGTGGGGGGTGCTTTGGGAGTATGGAGTCCGGGGCCCTCTGTTAAGGGCTGTCCGGTCCCTTTATGACCGGAGCAGGAGTTTGGTTTGCATTGCCGGCAGTAAGTCAGACTTGTTCCCGGTGCATGTTGGACTCCGGCAGGGCTGCCCTTTGTCACCGGTCCTGTTCATTACTTATATGGACAGGATTTCTAGGCGCAGTATGGGGCCAGAGGGAGTCCGGTTTGGGGACCACAGGATTTCGTCTCTGCTTTTTGCAGATGATGTTGTCCTGCTGGCTTCCTCAAACCAGGACCTTCAGCGTGCACTGGGACGGTTTGCAGCCGAGTGTGAAGCATCGGGGATGAGAATCAGCACCTCTAAGTCCGAGGCCATGGTTCTCAGTCGGAAAAGGGTGGCTTGCCCCCTTCAGGTTGGTGGAGAGCTCCTGCCTCAAGTGGAGGAGTTTAAGTATCTTGGGGTCTCGTTTACGAGTGAGGGAAGGATGGAGCGGGAGATCGACAGGCAGATTGGTGTATCTTCTGCAGTGATGCGGTCGATATACCGATCTGTTGTGGTGAAGAAAGAGCTGAGCCACAAGGCGAAGCTCTCTATTTACCGGTCGATCTACATTCCTACCCTCACCTATGGTCATGAGTTTTGGGTCATGACCGAAAGGACAAGATCCCGGATACAGGCGGCCGAAATGAGTTTCCTCCACAGGGTGGCTGGGCGCTCCCTTAGAGATAGGGTGAGGAGCTCAGTCACTCAGGAGGAGCTCAGAGTAGAGCCGCTGCTCCTCCACATTGAGAGGGGTCAGCTGAGGTGTCTCAGGCATCTGTTTCGGATGCCTCCTGGACGCCTCCCTGGGGAGGTGTTCGGGGCATGTCAAACTGGGAGGAGGCCCCGGGGAAGACCTAGGATACGCTGGAGGGACTATGTCTCTTGGCTGGCCTGGGAACGCCTCGGTATTCCCCCGGAAGAGCTGGAGGAAGTGTCTGGGGAGAGGGAAGTCTGGGCATCCCTGCTTAGACTGCTGCCCCCGTGACCCAGCCCCGGATAAGCGGTAGAAGAAGAAGAAGAAGAAGAAGAAGAAGAAGAAGAAGAAGAAGAAGAAAACGGTCTGCGAAACAACTGTCAAAAATACGTCATCACGTTCACATGCATTACTATCCGAGGGATAATATCAGGGGCGGTTCTAGGGTTTCATCTTTAGGGGTTTTAGCCCTCAGTGAGAATTTAAAACAAGAAGAGTTTACACACAAATGCTTTGAATTACGTACAATTATTATTGACAGTGTTTTTATTCCATACTCTTACCACCTGGGAATGATAAGAATCAAAGAGCAGCTCTCTGTTCTCACCAGTGAAACAAATAAACTTGAATAAAAATATTGATATAATGTTTATACCAGGTTTTCAGCTAGATAATAAAAGACACTTGATCTAAAAATCATGAAATGTGTGATGCAGAGAATTGTCTAGAGAGGATACAAAAATGTGAAATGTGTACAGGATAAAAACCCTTCCTAAAGTGACAAATATCACAATATCTTCAATACATGACATCACAATATGTGATGTGGTCACTGTAGCCAAAGTACTCAATGTAGATTTGGGAGCATATTTTACACTTATAATCTCACTCACTCACTCATCTTCTACCGCTTTATCCGAACTTCTCGGGTCACGGGGAGCCTGTGCCTATCTCAGGCGTCATCGGGCATCGAGGCAGGATACACCCTGGACGGAGTGCCAACCCATCGCAGGGCACACACACACACACACTCTCATTCACTCACACACTCACACACTACGGACAATTTTCCAGAGATGCCAATCAACCTACCATGCATGTCTTTGGACCGGGGGAGGAAACCGGGGTACCCGGAGGAAACCCCCGAGGCACGGGGAGAACATGCAAACTCCACACACACAAGGCGGAGGCTGGAATCGAACCCCCAACCCTGGAGGTGTGAGGCGAATGTGCTAACCACTAAGCCACCGTGCCCCCCTAAACTTTTATCAATAATAAGAAAATTCTTCTAATAAATACAATCATTGATATCAAGTTCACCATTCTGATGTCTAATATACAACATAAAGATCTGACACCACTTGGCATTTCAACCCTGACAGAATACTCATTGCTCATTTTCTCTATTGCTTACTTTGTGAATATAGTTGTGCAATCTTCAATTTTAGTTACTTGGTAGTTATGCAATATTTACCGAAACTTCAATCATGATCTCTCAACTAGTCATGACTCAAACAAATCATTTTTTCCATATCTAATGTTAACTCAGCATTGAATCAGCAGTTTTTTCCTACCAAAGTTTCTATTTATAGTATGTATAGTGTACTGTATATAGAGTATAGTGCTTTACTGTTAATAAAAATGGTTAAGAATTATCATTAAACCAAGGTTTAGCTATAGCTAAAAAGCAAGGCAAGTAAAAGGCCAAACAATATTCCAGAAATAACTCACTAGGATGCAGATCAAACAGGAAATGGGAAATACAACAGAAGAAGAATTTCAATATTTGCGAAACTGGTGTAAAGTGGGGAGTGAACTAGACTATATGTCTCAGATGCATGGTTTGATGTGGATGATGGCTTCTGCCATGATGGACAATGAGTGGAGAGTGCTGGGGCTGAGAGACCTGAACAGACTGTCAGTGGCAATGACATGGATGAAATACTGGCACAACAGTACCAAAGGTTAATGTGTAATCTGTGGCTGATAGCTTGCCTCGTTTAGAAGAAAGCAGTCTCTTGATAACATCATTAAACTATGTACTTTTAGCAGCATGACAGTTAAGAATGAGGTAGCAATGTTTTGCATATTTCCACAGAACTGTGTGTTTCCTTGAATCCTCAAATCATTATCATAATGTAGTCATTATAATTTATTATGAACTTTGATAGTTATAATCATAACTGACTCTGGTAATCACAGTCACCAGACTTAAATTCACCTGTCCCCAATCAAACATCAATTTATGGACCATTTCTAAATCATATTCAGTCAGTATGACACAATGACTTATTCTTATTCTTCATTTGCACCCAGTATTTCAAACACTACACTGAAGATGGTGCAGGGTATTAGAAATATAATGCACTACTGCACACAGCAAGACTGTTGACAGAGTGGATTGATGAACGTGGTAGTTGATAAGACTAATTGATGCTGTAATTGTAATTGGATTGTATTCATAAAATAAATATATATATATGCTTTATCTAAAATGTCTGTGGAAGGGACATGTCACTACAAAATGTTTGACCACTACTATAGTTTGACCACTATAGGCAATTCTATGGCTGTCTTTAAAAGTTAGTTTTCCAAACTTAGTACTTTATCCTTCCTGTGTATAGAGTGTACTGTAATGCAATATGCCTTTTATGTCAAACACAATAAGATAATAACCAAACTGATAGTGATAGTAGATATGAAATGGTTTGACAGAATATGCTATTCTAAGGTATGGTAGACAGTAAGATAAATCTAGATGAGCTGGATTTTGTTCTTTGGAAACAAAAAAGAAATGTAAAAATTGTACATCAGGTGACTGCAGAAAAATGATCTTAGACAGTCTTCTGTATTAACCACTTATGTGGTGTACCCCAAAAGACATGCAAATTAAGAAAAAGAAGTATTTGAACCATCTATCAGTGCTACTATGTCAGTATTTGCCAACCTGTCTTTCTCAGAACTTCATCATCAATCATTTTTCTTTAGAATTGCAGTATAGCTCTATTACATGTAGTTATAAAAGTCAACAGCAGGCCAAAGTTTCACAGTGTTTAAATATAGCTCCTTTGTACATTTTCCTATTATGACTATTTCAAACACACCTGATTCAATTCACTAGTTACCCAAGAAGTTCTCAGCAAGTTTCAAATGAGGAAATACTCTAACATTTGCAATACATCTGAACTCCAGGGAACACAATTTTAAAATACTGCTATGGGCAATAAACAGTATTATTTGAAAAAAATCATAACCGGCTAGTCGTTTGAGTTTATTTGCTTTTAATACATTTAATATTTAAATTATAGTAATAGACATTTTTTTTTAAATGCATAGTGGTTAAGGTGTTGTACCAATGATCAGAAAGTCATGAGTTTGAATCCCAGGTCCACCAAGAAGCCACTGTTGGGCCCCTGAGCAAGGCCCTTAATTTATCAGTTGTATACATGGAAATGTATATACAAAAGTAAGTCCCTCTGGATAAGGGTATCAGAAATGTAAACATCACTAGCATTAATTTCATCTCACATTTTTGGGTTTGAGGTTGTGTAAACAGTACTTTACTGTTGCAGACTGCCACACTACAGAATCAGGCACAGAAATGAAATAAAGAAGAGAGAACATTTTGGTCAAATTTGACATTTTAGCCTGCAAATAATCTCATCAAAAATGGAACCGAACCCTTTCAAGTGGGACTATAGGGTTATAAAAGAACAAAGAAGGCTGTTTTATCTATTGCAATTTGTTCTAGTTATAGTTATCTGTGAACATTTGTCATACAGTCAAGAACGGGATATTTCTGTAAACATTTATAGAAACATTTATTGGAACAAAGTTGACTGCGATGAAACAGTTTGGAAACAAGTAAAAGTGACACACAATAGTAGGTACGTGCAAAGACAAAAGTGTCAAAGACAGTGAGGGTTAACACATTGCATGGTGCATTACTGACTGGTGCCTTTTAGGGAAGTTTTATATTTATATTATATATTATATAATGCTCTCTTTAGTTTTCAGGTTTTTGATAAATATAGATGCTTGTTAACAACACAGTTTAGCATCTCCAATGTACTTATACTATGATCTGTGAAACAAAATATCCAAATATATAAATCTATATATCAAATTATATACTGTAACAGGTAAAGAACTTGTTAAAGAAATATAATTATGGGTAAAGAACTTACCCCTAAGCCCTCATTTACATACCCTAAGCCCTTTACTAAAATGTAGGCGTTATACTATTTGGGGGAAAAAAAGCTTATGTTCAGCAAGGAAGAAAGAAAACAAGTCAAAAATTCATACCTCAGTAGACACATTACTGTGGGTAGGAAAACCAGCATAACACTGACTCTCTCACTTCTGAGACAGAATTATGTCAACACACTTACTGATAGCACTTTGCACTCATATATTTTTAAAGAAAATAATTACCTACTAGGATAAGTAAGTCTTAATTTAATACTGCACTAAAGGATAGTACATTTGGCTTTAAGTTGTTTATCTTACACACATAGTTGGCTCTTTCAACTTGGCTGATGCCGTTCTGTGCTAACAGAGTTCTGTTTAAAAGAAGACCATTTGAGCAGATTTATGACTGAGATCAAAATCAAAGGAGAAAATACGTCTGACCACAAGGAATCAAAGAGATTTTAAAAACAGGTGAAGTCATGCTTTCCTGAGCACAAAACCACAGACGATAAGATGGTTAGAGTATAATCCATATAAACTATTATGGCAAATCCATCATAGAAAAACCAAAACAGAATAGCATTACAATTTTAACTTTAACAGCGTATATATGGATTAATGAACAACTAAAATATATTAAAATGGCTCTTGATAAACTAAATATATCAGAAAACATTCAATGCATCCAATACTGTATGCTGCAATGCAATATAAGCTTACCATTTACATTACAATCATATGTCAATGTAACATGATAGACTTTTTTTTTTAATAAACACATAGGTATAATAAAAACAAAAGCTCTTCTAAATGCAATGGCGCCACCTATGGATACATTAGAGCATAGATTTTAAAAAAAAATTGTATATTACTCTTGAACGATCTTAGCGTTAGCAAACGGCTAATTAACAGCAAATTAGCTAATGGCAGCATTTGGTTCCAAATTAGTTATTTTGGGAACCATATCCTAATATTCTGGGAACGTTCTGTTGCTTTTAGGTTTTAAATGTTGTGTACAAACTAATTTAGGTAACATAGAAATACAATTATAGGCACTGTTTAATAAATGATCTGAATTACATATGTTGTATATTACTAGAAAATAATATTTGAATTTTGTTTTATAGTTTAATATACCTATAAAAAATAATCAGATATTTAGGGGTTAATATACCTATGAAAGATTATTTATAAATTCCTATTTATTTATTTGTTTGTTTGTTTGTTTGTTTGTTTGTTTGTTTTGTATCTATTTATATTATTTATGTTGTAACTAGTGTTTTGCTCCTGTACTGTAGGTGGAAGCATAGCAACGTTTTGCTTGTTGTCGAGGAGGAAATTTGAAAATGGCGGCGAAGACTGAACTGCAGTGTCAAAATGTTCAGCTGTTTAACGGCTATTTTTGTTTTTAGCTAACCTCTAACTGGTAGCCTCTTGGTATGCTTTAAATTCAGTCTCGTGTAAAATGTTTATATCGAGTACATTAGATCTCTAATGTTTATATATGTTTTGGGAATGACATTTTAGGTTATATTATCTCTAAACCAAGTGAAAAGCTCCAGGTGTTGTGCTGAAGATGGAGCCTAGTAGCAGCAGAGGACAGGACAGCATCCTCTCCAGAGTGGCCCTCAATGACAACAAGGCAGGAATGCAAGATCTCGACAAGGACAAAATCAACAAGATTATTCTAGAAACGTCCAAGGTTTGCTGAAATTTTGCCTTTTCTATAGATTTAAAATAGGATGTATGATGTGTATAGTATTCAAGGTGCACAGACTTTGTTCAAGAATGACACTGGATCACTTTAATACACTACCTGTAGTACATTAATAGTAGTAGTAGTAGTAGCCTTTATTGTCAATGGCCACAGGTACCAGCGAAATTAGCCATCAACCTGTCCATACATACAATACATTCAATGTGACGGTGTGTGTGTGTGTGTGTGTGTGTGTGTGTGTGTGTGTGAGTGTGTGTGTGTGGGGACAGGACAGGAAGACAGGGGATTGAGGAAGAAATACAGCATAACATGAAGTATAGGGGAGGAGAAAAAAAAACAACCCCCAGACTATGCTCCTGTGGGGAGTACAGTGTGGGAACAGGAAAAAGCACCTCATCAATATAAGCACATAATCAGTACACCATAAAAACACACGACTTGCTACAGGGGAGTGGAGGGGGGGGGGGTGGTGGTGGTGGAGGTAACCCAGCACAGGCATGCAGCCATCTGGTCCTGCAGCCATTCTCGGCGCTGGTCATTCCCGCTTGTCAGAGAGGAGCAAAGCAGGGAAGGTAAGGGGGGGAGAGGGAGAGAAAATGTGAGCGCCTTTGAGAGAAAGGAGAGACCTTTATTTCATTAGAAATCTGTGCATTTAAAGTATGTGTGTGTGGTATTGGGTGTTGCAGCAGTGTTTTCTGGTCTTTTCTTACACTGTATTACCTTCAGTAACTAAATATCTGCAAAGTATACCTAGCTTATCAGATATAAATACACTACAGTTTGTAAAATGTAAAGAAATGGACGTGACTTTGTTTGTATCTGGTTTGCAGGGATCCAGATTCTATGACAATGAACTGAAAAAGGAGCGTCAGGTGAACCAGCGCATTGAGAGGATGATGCGGTATAAAGCTAAGGTTACTGAACAGCAGATACAGAAAGCCCAAGCAGAGGTAATTTGTTTTTATTGTAGTCTGCATATGAGACATGTTGTTTTGAATTCTCTCTTAGACACAATTTGTAAATTTGTCATATTTGACCTAATTCATTGGATCGCAGCTTGTCCCAGGAATGTACACACACACACACACACACACACACACACACACACACACACACACACACACAACTAGAGGCAATTTATGTGGAGGAAACCCATGTGGACAAGAACATGAATTAGTAATTTGCTCAATAATATATTTGCTAATTGGAAGCAAAATTCCTCGCTGTGTGACTGTCCTCTCTGCCCGTCGTCATTTAGTGCATTATAATGTTCTTTCTTGTAGGTGGAAAATGTGGCTGCCGATCTGGAAAGAAGTCGTGAGCTGGGCAGGGTGATTGTGCATGTGGATATGGATGCATTCTATGCTGCTGTGGAAATGAGAGACTGTCCAGAACTGAAGGATAAACCCATGGCTGTGGGATCCATGAGCATGCTGGTGAGATTCCTGGTCATATATAATTACTTCATCTTTGACATCACTTAAGTCTATTGGGAATATCTAATCTTATCCATAAAAATCCAGAGTGATTGTAGATTCTTTTTTCAACTAAGCACAAACGATTCCTTATTGAAACTTGAATGACCAGTCTTGAGACATAATCACCTATTATTCAACCCTGGAGTATACTCATGACCTCAAGCTCATAAGATTGTTATTCTGTTCCACTATAGATGTGTTTATGCGTAGGATGACACAGTTCACTTGACTTAAAATATTAAAACTGCTTATGGTGGATGATGAATATGGATTTGAGAAACTGGTTTGAAATGTTGACATCAGATTCAGAACTGGGTTTTAGAGGTAATTCAAATAATGCGTTGCATATCTCTTTAAACGTTTGATCAAACAACATTTTTAACATTTTCAGTCCACTTCAAACTACCATGCCAGGAGATATGGTGTCCGGGCTGCCATGCCAGGCTTCATTGCTAAGAAGCTTTGCCCAGATTTGGTCATTGTTCCACTCAACTTTGACAAATATAGAGCAGTGAGTGAACAGGTAATGGTCATTTATCTCTATTTAGTTTAAGCAAGATGTGCACTGTTTGTCACGAGCCCTAAAGGTTTAGTACATCTTGCCATGAGTTTTTATTGCATTTCTGTGCTTTGTCTTGAAGGTGCGTGAGGTATTTGCCGACTATGATGCCAACTTTTTGCCCATGAGTTTAGATGAAGCTTATCTGGATATCACTGAGCATCTGAAACAGAGGCAGCACTGGCCTGAATCTTTGAGAACCCATCAAACCTGTGAAGAGAAGACCACAGGAGGTAGTGTAACTAATACATATTAATATATACTACATATTCATTAATTAGCAAGTAGCACTATAGACTTTCAGACATGTAAACTATTGCACAAAATTTAGAAAAAATGAATTTTTTTATTGCACAAAATTTGTTATAAAATTCCTTACACTGTTTGAAATCGAATGAGAATTTTTTCTTTTATATTGCAATGGAAGGGCTAAACGAACTCAAGAGCCTGTCCCCTGTGCTGTTTGAGGACAGCCCAAGTTCCTCCCTTGATCAGAAAGTGGAGATATTTGGGACAAGTCCTGAAGAAGCTGTGAGGGAGATGCGATTTCGTATTGAGCAGAAAACAAGACTGACTGCAAGTGCTGGTAATTAAAAAAAAAGATTGCATTTTAATTATACATAGCAGATACATACATAATATGATTTATAAAACAGCCCTAATAGATTGTCTTTCATTATTCTGATAGGTATCGCACCGAATATGATGCTCGCAAAAGTGTGCAGCGATAAAAACAAGCCCAATGGTCAATATCGTATTCTTCCAGATAGGAAGGCTGTGATGGACTTCATCCAAGAGCTGCCTGTTCGGAAGGTGATAATTACAGACACACGAGTTGAGTACTGCCAGGATGGTGACTATGAAAATGCTAAATGTATTTCATGTCTCCCTTTCAGGTTTCTGGGATCGGGAAAGTGACAGAGAAGATGCTAGCTGCATTGGGAATCATCATTTGTTCCCAGCTTAGACAGCAGATGGCGATGCTCTCATTGCTTTTCTCTGAGACAACCTGGCACCATTTCCTTCAGATTTCACTCGGAATCGGCTCAACTCACATAGAAAGGTGTCTTGCAACTGATTTACTTGGAAAAAATATTTCATTTTTAAAAAAATAAACGCTGAAAAGATTTACTCCTTCTCATTGGAATTTAAAATACGAAATATACTTCTTGACAACTTTCTCTTTATAGCCAGCATGTATAAATTATAATGTATGAATGAATGAGGCTTTTAAATGAATGACATTAAAAAAAAAAAAAAAGTAAATAGTAGATCTGGACTTTCTGCTTATGTCAGCTCGGGTCCTAGATGTTGAACTGGATTTTTGTCTTTTTCATTTTGAAGCACAGATTCACTTTTCTTATTTCCTTACTCATATTATTGGTATTTATTTACATATGCATGTACTTGCTTATTCATTTACACACATTTGTGTTCATTGAAAAATGTTTATTAATTCAGTTACATATTTTGCATATATACTGTGTGTGTGTGTGTGTGTGTATATATATATATATAATTTTTTTTTTTTTTTTTCCCTGAGGTTTCTTAACATTTATTATTTTTGTCTTTGTGTCTGCAGAGATTCTGAGAGAAAAAGCATGAGCACAGAAAGGTAACTTGCTCCTTTACAAAACAACTACTTAAAGGTCTTCAGCGTTATAAAATTGTAGCCATCATCTGAAAACAGAATGGAAATGCACTACATGGTGCATGAGTTGTGAGGGTAATATCAAGGCCAGCATTTTGAACTAGAATTAACCACAGTGCTTTTAATGGCAGGACATTTGCAGAGATGAGCACTGCACACGAACAGTATTCACTATGCAGGGAGCTCTGTCACGATTTGGCAAAGGATCTGCAGAGGGAGGGCCTCAAGGTACAGCTTCACATTAATCAGATTTATATTGTGCCTGTCAGAAGCTGTAATGTTAAAGAACACTGTGAGTGCTATATATATATTTTTTGGCTCAGCTGCCAGCATTCAATTTAAAAGTGATGCCTTCATTTGCAACACAACAGTACGCTTAAAATACTTTTTTATACACAGGGTAAAACTGTCACTTTAAAACTGAAGAATGTTAACTTTGAGGTGAAGACCAGAGCATTCACGTTGCAGTGTGCTGTTTGCACTGAAGAGGAGATATTTGCTGCTGCGAAGGACCTATTGAAAGCTGAGATTGATAATATCAACCCTCTACCCCTGAGGCTGAGATTAATGGGTGCGCTTTTATTTATTTATTTATTTATTTTTCATTGATGTCTCTTCAGTTATTAATCTTTTGTTAATCTGATGTTTAATGAATCCATGCATGATGGAAATGCCTTTTATTTTGCTTTTGTTAGTTATATGATAAAACTTATTTATTCTTATGCCTATTAACACATCTTTTTAATCTCATAAAATTACAAGAGTAGGTTGCGTAACTGCTTTGTAGATTCCAGTTTTTCATGTCATTAAGTAGAGGAATAATAACAAGTAAATTACTCTCAATGACATGATTACCAGCATTAGAAAAAAGCTTCTCCGTCTGTTAAAGAACAGATAAAATTTAAGAGCTCGGTTCATGTCTGAACATAATGCTCCCAGAGCAAATTGCAGTTATGGCAGTGAGAAAATGTGAAGTCAGCATATAATTCTCTCTTTACAAAAAAGAAAAGAAGCCTTATTCTGTTGATAGATTTACTTTAATTTAATTTTAATTTTTTTTTTTTAAACCATGGTTTTGCTTTTCAGCATGTAACATATTTCACCACTAATTTGTCACTAATGAAATATAAAACAATCCATGTGTTATATTTCATGTTTTTTTTCTAATTGTGTGTTTGTGTTTCTATCTTGAAGCGAATATGTGAACAGTGAAATGCAAGCCATGGATTGCTTTTAAACTATTTTATTTAGAAATGTATGCTAATTGTTCTCCATTAAAGTGATCGAGAAAGTTTTAGAGTAATGCGGTAATGGTTTTGGTTTTTAATGTGCAGAAAACATAGCACACCACAAATGAGCAGTAAATTGTACTTTTATCCTCTCTTTACCAGGTGTTCGGATCTCAAGCTTCGTCAGTATTGATGATAAACAGCCTCAGCAGAAAAGCATTATGGGGTTTCTGAAGATAGCATCAGACTCAAGCAGTTCGGTCCAGCCGTCCAAATCAGAAATAGTCAGTGAGTTGGGTTCTAGTGTTAGTTCAACAAAGGAACAGTGTCCTGAGACCAGAAATCCTTCATTTATAGGAGAAACATCCAAGCCAATTAATAAGTGGCAGACAAAATCTAGCTGCACAACTGAACCACAGCAACATACATTTTTCCAAAAAGCCTATGCAAAGAGACTTCAAAAGCAATATGAAGAAGAAGAAACATCTGGTCCATGCACAGACAAAATATTGAAATGTTTACCCACGGTATCAACAAATAACTCTATTTTTATTAATGCAACTGACCAAGCAGCAGACAAAACAGAAGAAACTCAGACATGCACCTGGATAAGACATCTGCATACAGATGAAACTTCAGCCAAAGCTGACTCCAGTTTGTCCACAGCAAACACAGGAGCAAAAACACACTCTTCAAATATCCTCCAGTGTTTTACATGTCCTGTGTGCTTCAATCGTATAGAAACTGAAAACCTCACATCATTCAACCAACATATAGACAAATGCCTTAGTAGTGAACTGGGCAATAAGAGGACATCCTTGGATGAATGTCAAGATGTGTGTGAGGAAAATAATCTGTTGGGCAAGCAGGATGAATCTTGCATTCGTAAAGTGACCGATTTAAGTTCAGGAAGCAGAAATTCACTGCTGAAAAGAAATAATGAAGGGCCTTACACCAGCTCCTCCAGTGCACATTCTGATTGTAGTACACCATTTTATAAACACTTTAAAAGCATGAGCAAAAAGCGTTCTCTCATGCCTCATGAGGACACGAGTGATACTGGATCTGTACCCTTCCACCAGACAGCTAGCTCAGTTGAGGTTATCAGTGAGCCACTGGACAGAAGGGTCTCCACATTGACATGTCCAGTGTGCAATCAGGCTCAGGATACTGATGACCTCATTCTCTTCAACCATCATGTGGACATGTGTCTTAACCAGGAAGTGCTTTTGAAGTTTAGAGAAGCTGTTCCTCCAATGGCTGAGTTCGATTCCAAAATCAAAGGTCAGTGCCTCAAATGAATACTTGATAATGCTGAGTAATATACTGTACAGTAAATTCAGTATTGGAATGTAGTTGATGGCAAATGACAATAGACATTCTTTTTGATATTTGAATATATGTTGGTTATTTTGCAGATCATGAGATATACTCTACTGCAAGAGGAAAGAGCAAAAGGTCAGGTCCCTTCACTTGTACAGCCATAGTAACTATGAATGTCCTATAAATATTCCTGTAAATACATCTTCAGGATATTTAAAAAATAGTATTTCTTTATTCAGTACTGATGTGTGTGTTTGATTCCACGTGCATATGTCAATTACAGACAAGGATCCTCACCACCTCCTCCGCCAAAGAAAACCAAGGCCATCAGCACAAGACACACCATTGATCAATTCTTCAAAGGAAACAGCAAACAGAAATTGTGAAGCAGAGCTTCTTAACTCCTGATTTTTGTATCTGCTACTCCATATTGCATGACTGTCGGAAGTATCATGAGAAATGATCATATAATTGGACAAGATGTGATGCTGAACTTCCATTCTGGATGGAAAAAGGTTCAAATATGAAGCTCTATCAAATCTTGTTGTGTTATATTTTTAATTATATTTTCTTGGTCTTGGGTATTTAGCTATGAGAAATATTTTATTACAGAAAATGCACTTTATTAGACCATATACTGTATCTGGAAAAGCAGAAGGATCAAAACCATGAATTAGCAGTTCATTTGTATGATTTTGTATTTTAAGGAAAATAAATACTGAATGTATTGATATTTAACTTATTTAATATTTTACAGGTTTAAAATGAACAATTAAATTAAACTACTCTTCTCATGTCTGTTTGTATCAATACTTTTCACAACTCATTTTCACATTTTAAAGAGAAATACTTACACATATATTCATATTATATACATATAATATTGTACAATGTGTATAAAATTTGTATGATTTATTTAATATTAGAGCACAGTATTCTCTCACTACCCTGTTTCTCACTTCTGAGCAAAAGTATTTTCTGAGCCTCTCAGTACAATCAACAATTGATTAATATTACTTGTATGTACTTTGTCTAAGAGTCAGTTTCCTTGGGTGTAACCACCCTTCAGTAAATAAACCGAACCACTTCATAAAAGTTTCTGTTAAAAGCAAAGAGCTTCCACTGCATTCAAAACACCATGGAGGACAGAGTTTTAGCATTGAAAAGCAGAATAATGAAGCATCCCTTGATGAAAAAGGAAAACTTGAATCCTAAAACATGGCTTAATTCAGATCATGTTAAAGATTTCACGGATTTTGTCCTCCAGAAAGAGCCAGAGGCAGACAAAGATTTCGATCATGTGGAGATGTGTAAGTAAACTTACTTAGAAGCAGCATGAAACACTTTTAAAGTTGAATTGATTTTGATCATTTTGATAGGGACGTAGGTTTGGTACAGTCTATGCCGGAGATTAAGTATAATAAACATTCTTTTTGGAATATGTATTCTTAGTGATCTGATTGCTACTAGCATAATAAACCTCCATAATAAGACAATGGTGAAGTGAACTTAAACTCATACTTTATTTTCCTGGAATGTTCTTCTTACAAATAAAAAAAGAAAGGAGATTTTATTGTTCACCAATTCCTTGAGTGAATCATTAATGGTCACAAAATCCATAAGTAAACGCCTAAAACAAATACTGTTTTTGTGTACTCTCGTCAATATGTATGAGAGCCCAAACAGCCAAGATGGTTCATTTTATAGGTCGTTTGCTTCTTTGCTCTAGTGCTAGAGACAGAAAAAGAATACATCGAAGCAGCAAAAAGGAACGACGTGGAAACCATGAAGCTTCTGGGACGAGGCGTAAATGTTAATGCTAAAAATGTGGTATGTCAATAACATTATTTGTTTGTATTCTATGCAGCTCTTGAAAAATCACCAAGCTATAGCTCGTATCTGCCTCAGGGGCAGCATATCACTCCACTACTTAACAGCTGACTCACATGTACCTTCAAATTTCCTAACAAAATATACACCGGCTGGTTGTCAACCAGCTAGTTATCCACATAGCTAGCTAATATTAACTAGCCAGAAGGCTACCTAGCAAAACCCATAGGATTCTACATGGAATAGCAGTGTTAATACATTTGCAAACATATTTAAGAAAGTTGATGCTATTTAGAAGTAAATAATGTTATTTGATAGTTGTACAAGACTCTCTAAAGAAACCCAGAACAAAGTGCTTTAAAAAAAAAGAGAGAGAGAGAATTCAGAGTAGAATTTATTTAGAAATCTATGAACCAAACACTTGAATTGCCCTTATTTCTGAGTAGTTGCTCAGAATAAGCTATTAAGAATATTCTGCTTTTGGAAACTTATTGCGTGATATTGGGTATTAACTATATTAATGTTAATCTAGCATTTATTCTAACCCACACTTGCTGCCCGTTAGCACAATCGAACTGCTCTTCACTATGCTGTGGCCTGCAAAAACAAAGAAGCTACTGATCTACTGCTTAAAAGAAGAGCAAAACTAGACTTGCAGGACAAGGTATGGCATATAATGTTACACTCAAATGAGACAGAAATACTCAGAGTTACACTGATTTTAAGGACATACTATACTGCATCCAATTTTACATTATCCTACATCTCCAAACACAGCATGGAGTCACTGCTGTTCACCTCGCTGCATGGTTTGGCAGTTTGGAAATCCTGAAGTTACTTGTGCAGGGTGGTGCTGATCAGAGGGTTGAGAACCTGGTAAGGTTGTGGTCATCATACTAAATTCATTATCTGTATCATTTTTCTTGTACAGAAATATTATTGACAACAGAATTCTAGTTTAAAGCATGTCATTCTGCCCTTAGGAAGGAATGAACATGATGCACTGTGCAGCTTTAAACAATCACACTGACATCGTCGCATACATCGTCGATGACCTTCAAATGAAAGAACTTGACAAAGAAGACCACGTATGACATCATGGTTTACTCTTTTATTTCGAACTGCTAATGAGAAGCTACAGTTTCTTATTAAAAATGATGAAAATATTAATCAGAGGTTCTCTGGTTTTTAACTACAGTGCCCTATTTCCATGAGCTTTTAAGCCAAATACCCAGCAATCCAGATTCTTAAAAAAAGAGAGAAAGAATTTAAAGTACTCAATAATAACAATTACTCCTACTAAATTACAATTACAATTAATACATTAATTTTCTTTTAAATACTTCACTTTTTAAAGTTTTTTTTTTTAACTGGGCCTGTACTGTCATTTGTCTTAATAATATAAACATACTTTTTATATTTATTTACTGCATAACCATTTGTGCATTTTTTTAAATATAAATTTTGCATTAATTGCATGTCTCATATTTATGTTCAACCTTTGCCAGAAACATAAAACATTACTTATACAACTAGTTCCAATGAACTTTAATTACTATTTAGTTACTATGAGTAATACATCTATTAAATTATACCACTAGTGATACTTATTTATTGATGTGTGTTAGCATGGAAACAGGCCATTCGCTCTAGCAGCAGATCATGGCTGCGTGCGGATGCTGCAGATGATGATGGAGGCACCTTACAATATGGCCACTATGGAGGAAAATCAGGTCCATGTCACATATTTCTTATAAAATCTTTGACAGTGTGTTCTGTCTTACAGAAAGGCCCTTCATTATAAACGGCAAAGATATATGATTGATTCTGCTATTGTAGTGCCAAATTAATAAATAAATGTGTTTATATTATTATGCTTTTTAATTTGTTATATGTAATTATTTGTCTAGCAAATCTAATTTATTATCTTTGGTTACTATGGTACACATTATATGGCCAAAAGTTTTTTTAGAGACCTGACACTGAAATGTCCTTGTTGAACATCTAATTACAGATTTAGTCCTGATTAATGCGTAGTCTTTTTGGAAGTCTTTTTTTATGCACTAAATTTTGGTACATGGAGTTGCACATTCAGCTTCAAGATTATTAGTGAAGTCATGCTTTGGTGTTGGTCAAGAAGGCCTGCGGTGCAGTCGGTGTTCCAAGTGTTTATTATGGTCAAGGTCATGGCTCTGTGCAGGACACTTGAGTTGTTCCACACTAAACCTGACAAACCCTGTCTTGCAGCCCTCACTTCACGGTTAGTGCACAGGGGCATTGTCATGGTGGAACAGGTTTGCACCTCTTAGTTCTAGTGAAAATAAATTATATATAATATGCTACTAAAGACAAGAACATCCTAGAGAGTTGTGTGCTTACAACTTTGTAGCAACAGTGATCCACATACTTTTGACCATCCATATACTTTTAATTTCTAGGAAATTTGTCCATAATAAGACAAGGCTGTCAATAAAATTACTTCACAGCAATGTTTTTATCCACATCTCAGCAGAAAGGAAACACACCTTTGCATCTTGCTGCTAAGAATGGCCATCTTGGTGCCGTGCAGCTGCTGCTTGATTACTTTGAGGTCCGCAATGAAGTCAATCATGTAAGTATAGAGAAATCTAAAGTTTACAATCTTTTATCATCCAACAATCCTGACGGAAATGTTATTACTGTAGTACTGAAATACCTTAGTGTTTTATATAATAAAGCATTCAGATCTCTACAGTATAATACACAGAATAAATTTCTTCTTTACTTTGAAAACTCATATAGCATTTGTTTATAGGCTGGGGAAACACCACTGTATTTAGCTGCTGATGGAGCTCATGAGGACTGTGTTTTGGCTCTGCTAGAAGCTGATTGTGACCCAAACATTCCCACTACAGTATGTAAGAAATCCTTTTGGAAGCAGCAAAAGCTGAAAGACTATGTTTTTGTCACTTTATTAGTTACATAATTTCACAAATTACCACCATGACCTTTATTCTTGATATTTGCTTTCAGAACAATACAACTGATTGTGACCCAAACATTCCCACTACAGTATGTAAGAAATCCTTTTGGAAGCAGCAAAAGCTGAAAGACTATGTTTTTGTCACTTTATTAGTTACATAATTTCACAAATTACCACCATGACCTTTATTCTTGATATTTGCTTTCAGAACAATACAACCCCTATCCATTGTGTGTGTGAAAAGGGCTACATGCCAGTAGTGAAGCTTCTTCTTGATCATGGTGTTCAGATGAATGTTCAAAACCAAGTAAGTCGCTAAAACAATTGTTCACTATATCCAGACAAGTTATGATACTTTTCTTTAAGACTGTGCAAATCTAATATGATGTACAGTTTATAATCAGGGGTAGAGCAAAGTACAGGAAAGTATTATATAGGTATTGTGTCAAAGCTTGAGTGTAAAGGAAAAGATAGAGGTAGTGGAGTATGTTTATCATACTGATGTGAAAGTTAGAATGTACTCACGTTTAAATGTAATCAAATATGTAAAATATCTAAAACTGAAATGCAAATTAGATTCACTGTAAATTATTTTTCCAAAATTGTCTGAAATTTTTTGTAGGAAAGTCAGGGTTAGGAATGGAGTAGGGCTCTAGTGCTTTAAACTTTTTCTTATAGCTTTAAAACAATTCAGAATTGTCATGGCATTTACGGAGATTAAGTAAGATGTAAGATTAATATATACCACTTTCTCAGTGATCTATGTACACTATATGGTCAAAGGTAGGTTGAAAATGAACCATTGTACCCATATGTGGTCATTCCAAACCCATATATATTAACACAGAGTTGGTCCCCCTTTGGTTCTTATAAAAACCTTCACTCTTCTGGGAAGACTTTCCACTAGATTTTGGCACATGGCTAAGAGGATTTGTGCTCACACAGTCAAAAGAGTATTAGTGAGGTCAGACACTGACGAGTTGCACGGACCGGTATTCCAATTCATTCCAAAGGTGTTCAGTGGGGTTTAAGTCAAGACTTTGGACAATTTGAGTTCTTCCACATCACATCTTCCACATACCATGACTTTATAGATCTTTCTTTGGGCACAAGTGTATTGCTATTATAAAACAGGTTCAGCAAATAGTATAGATTGTGTTGGAAATATGCTTCTTAACAAATTGCATGGTCATAAATAAATTTAATCTGATGTTAGTTTTATAATATTCTATAATGTTTATAGCACTTACAGACACCATTTCACTTAGCAGTGAAGAACTGTCACACTACAGTGATTGAATTTCTGCTGGAATCTTGCTGTGACACCGATATTACAGATCACGTAAGTTACTATTGCCAAACAACTTCTTAAGGACCAATGCATTTTATTTATTCTTCCATCCTTTAATTATTCATTCTCTAAATGTTCTCCTCTCCATCACTGTCCTTATTTACGTGCTTAATTACGACTACTTCTACTTCCTTCAAAATTCCCTTTCTTATAAAAGGTCAATCCCTCTTTCCCTTAACCTACAGTACTAACTTTATTCCAAACCATTCACTTCCTTTCTAACTTATTATTATTACTCCCTCCCTCCCTCCCTCCCTCCATCCATCCATCCATCCATCCATCCATCCATCCATCCCTCCCTCCCTCCCTCCCTCCCTCCCTCCATCCCTGCTTTCTTCTCAATTCCTTCTGGACTTTGTAACTGCATCCATCTGTTTATAAAATGACTCCATGTTATTTTATGTCTTCACCACCTTTAGCTGGGCCAGACAGCACTCCACATAGCAGCAGAATTGGGCAAGGTGGATGTGATTGAGATTATTCTGAAAGCTGGTGTAAATATGGAGATTAAAGACAGGGTAAATTACAGTATACAGTACCTGAATCCTTATTTGGATAACAACAATTTCCAAATAATGGCATCCTAATGAAGCTATTTGTTTTAAACCACAGCAAGGTAAAACAGCCTTGGGAGTGGCAGCCAGAGCTGATATAGTGATTGTTGTTGACATGATCATAAAAGCTGAAAGATACTTCAGTTGGAGAAAGGTGAGTACTCAAAATGTGCCGCTGAGACCTTTCATATTCTGAAATGAGATGTTATATTAAATTTGCCTGAGTGATTAATCTAATATCATGCTACGTATGCAACAGATTTGTCTTGTTTTTTTGGCTTCTCAATATATTTTGATAAGCAATTAACTAACTAACATGGACAGTAACTATCAGAGACTGTCTAGGAATATTATTGGATCATTTGCCTAGCTGTGTTATTTCAGCACCTGTGTGTTTTTAAGCATCTGACCTTTCTCAGAATTGAACCTTATTGTATTAGCCCAATGCAGAAACTAATGAAGACCTTCAGGATGAGTTTTCGCTAACATTTAAACCGGACCACCATGCTGAGACGAAACAGGTTCGCAGTATACTGTGGAACCTGGCCTATAGGCTTCTTAGCAAGAACGAGTGGAAGAAGCTGGCAGAGCATTGGGCCTTTACTGAGGAGCAGATTGCAGCCATTGAGGAGCAGTGGACGGGTGAGAAAACTTTATTTAGCATGAGGAAATTTTAAAAATGTGTGTGGATTTTGGAGAATATTAATCTTTGGCTTATAACCTTGCCTTATAATAATCTCCTAAATAACTTTCATTAATAAAAGAATCACAAAGAATCGCTGTTGTATAAAATTATTGTATTTATCTTATGCCGATTTTCACCTCCCTAGTCATGTAAGAAAGACCTCTATCTTTGATAGCTATTCAGTTGTTTTGCAAATAAATTTGGCTGAGAACCACATGAGGCAATCTGGTGACACTGCAGTCAACTAACAAAAATCTCAGCATATCACAACAGTGTGTTTTACTGCACATAAATGCAGACATAACGAAGTCCAGTGAGAAAATAAGATCCATCTTCAGGAAGGCTGTGAGCAGAAAAGTGTACATCAGATAATGACTGACTACACTGTAACACTTAGTTGGTGTGTCTTTAGGTTCTAACAGTTACCAGGAGCATGGAAACAGAATGCTACTCATTTGGCTCCATGGAGTGTTAGTAGCTCAAGGAAACCCAGCCAAGGAACTCTACCAGGGACTAATTGCAATTGACAATATCAAAATAGCAGGTGAGGTTAAGTTTGTTGTTTGATCTTTGGAAAATTTATCTCATATGATTTAACATTGTTACTTCATGTATACTAAATTTGTTTATGATTGGCGTACCTGGCAATCTGTATATAAACCTGCCCCATCTGTTCTGACAGAAAAACTGAGAATGGAAGGACAGGACAGCAGTAAACGGAAATGCACAATTTCATGAAGGCTTGTCAACCAAATGTAAAAAATACTTTATTTCACTCATCGAAATCTTGAGAAGCAACAGCATTTCTCAAGTTTACTTCATGTACCATTAAATACATTAATAAACATACCTGTTTCTTTAACTGAAGATTTACATTCATTTTTCCAACACACAAACTCTTTAAAAAATTGTGCATGTGTGATTAATTAAACTTTACTACCAAGAAATCGCAACACATATCATAGCCAGGGACAAACATACAGACACATATAGTGACAAAAACAGGCCATGAATTAAAAAAAAAAAGAAAAAAAAAGACATATCTAAAATTCATTAGTATAAAAATACTTTAAAACATACAGAATGCTTAATAAATGATTATAAACTTTAAAAATGTAATGTTAACCTGAATGGACAATCACGAAAAGACACAAAGCCCTGATTCTCAAAAATGAGGTTTTAACTAAGGCACACCAATTTGTCAGTTAACAAATGTAATCCATTGTATGTCACTCCTGTGACACTCATTTATGTAGGTTACCATGACAGGGTGTGTGTTTATGTGTGTGTGTGTGTGTGTGTGTGTTAGTCCACTACTTTAATGGAGTGGATGTGAAATGCAGAGGACGGCTGTCCCCTGGGCTGGCTGGAGCTTTTAGTGCTGGACACTGTGTGACTCTGTAGAGCAGAACGAGGAAATTTGGCCGCTGTTGCCTGACCGATGGTAACCTGAAACAGAACAGAGCTCTCAGAAAAATGCACATGAAAATGCTGAAATGGCTTTTATTTTTATGGAACTAGCTTTCTAAAGGAGCTATATATATTATATATATATATATATATATATATATATATATATATATATATATATATATATAGGTCAGAAAGAATCTCTGTATTTTAACATAAAATCAGAGTTTTATTTTATTTTTAAATCATGAACCAGTGTTAAAAATTCTGTTTATTTATTTTATGTCTGTTTAATAGAGTACTGTTTATTCTGGTCAGCCAAAGGTTTGTTCATGATTTTATAAATACTGTAAACTTTGACTGGATTTCAGTGGCTGATTACAGTCCTACTGATGGACACGAAAGATCTGTACATGGACACATACTTAAAATAGCAAAACAAGAATAGTTCTTCTCTCTAGGGCATAATAATCAAGTAAATCAAAAACATGTCCTGATAAATAAGGGGAAGGTGTGTAAATTTGCCTTAAGTGCTTTGTTTGTTTTTTTTTTTTTATTTGCTGTTTTACTGTAATTACTATATTTGATACCTGAGAGACAGGGTGGTGTCTCTCCACCACGATGGAGCTCATTGGTGGAACCACACCCATGACATGTACGCTGCCAGGGTTACGGCCTGTCTTGACCAGTTCTGAGCGTCCAGTGATACGTGCAGTCACAGTCTTTGAAGCTTTCTGTTGACCAGCTGTTACTGTGCGTACACTTGTCTGTGGGAACTTGTGAGAAGAAACATAAAAGAAAAAAACAAAACAGCAATGATTTTTCAGCATGCAATGCTTCCTTGATTGATTCTATACAGCTATGCTGAATTAGCATGCATCTGCAATTTATATACTCAGAGATGCTGCCTTTTTACCTGTCGAAGGGAACTTGTCATGCCTCCAGGTGCCAAAGCAGGATTCACTACTGTAGTGGAAGGAAGTGCATCTGTCCTACTGACTGCTGTACTACAGCCAGGCTGAGAGATAAACTGATCCTGCAACAGAATAGATATTGGCTACTAGACACAGAAATAAATTTCAGGCTAGTAAAAATGCCTGTTTAAAAAAAAAAAAAAAGCCATGCGTACAAGAGACTGTACGGGGTTCCTGCACCTTTTGGGAAATATTTTTACTTTATATACATCTTTTCCTTAATATATATCTGACACCTTCTCATTTGTGTCAACAATACAACCTTAATACAACCTAATTACTCTACTAATTAAACCACAACATTCTTTAACCAAATACGATTGGATTGCTTCATATCTTTGCTTTTGGATTCAAGCTCTCTGTTGCAAGTTATGGTCAGGATTAAATTTGTTCAAATCTCTATCAGTGATCTTTTCACATATGACAAAGTAAAATCTATACTCAAATAGGGGACCAAAGTTGTCTGCATATACATATTAGCATATTTAGCTAGCAAAAAAAGAGAAATAAATAAAATGCATTCTTAGTGGATATTAGCCCCAATTTTTTCCCCAATTACCATATGTTGAGCCCTGATTATAAAGCAATTCTCTAAGTAATCTTTCTATGTGTACCAGAGTGTATGCAAACCCTAAACTGGCATCTCAATAGTTGATAATAGATTCAGACTTTACTCACTACAGAAAACAAGAAAACACTTGGATTGACAAGATAAATAAGTCAAGGCACAGGATCATATTTTTTGTGTGGTGTCGAGGTAATAAAATTTGAGGGGGAAAAAAAAGCATTCATAGAGTGCACGTCTTACTGCTTCTCTGTCGTCTGTATTAGTGCGGGAGTGGACGGGCTGCACTGGAGTCTCCATGCTGACTGGGCTCAGACGTGCAGAAGATGCAGTAAAGAGAGGACGGCTGGCCATCGAGCTAGAACTGGGTTCGTCTCCTGAGGGTGGTGCATCTTAAGGGAAAATAAACATTTATTCTGTTACGGTTCACATCCATCTGCAAAAAAAGATGAAAACAAATCCACCCCATATTTACCCCAGCACAACAAAAACTTTCACAGCCATTCAATTCAAAATCACTTTTGACTTTTTTAGTTTCAGTCATACCCAACTAAGAGAGCTATTCATTAAAAAGAATATGTGGCGCATGACATGAAAAGACAGCCTCATGTATTAAATCACAGATATGAATAGCACTAGTGGGATAACTACCAATAGCTCACTTCACTGCCATCCTTCTTCAGTGAAATCAATTCATTAATAACTCTGTGGGCCTATTAGAGACCAAAATAAACCTTGTTGCTATACTGTCATTCAATTGTAGCTTATATTTTTCCCAAAACTACCTTATATCTTTGAGAGATAAAAGTAAGATCAATTTAAGCACATGGCTGCAGCATCAGTATTAGTTACAATATAGGATACTTATATGTACTGGCATAAATAGTGTTGTATCATAGTGTATCTCACAGAAGCTGAATGAATAAAGCAATAAAAGCAGCTCAGAAGGTCAAACTTCTGAGCATCAAATTCAATGCAGAGCATAATTAATATAATTAGTTGCAATGTCTTGGAAATAGCAAAGCCGTATGTTTGACTTGTATGGCCCAGTGGCACAGTTTTTGTACATTTGTTATTGTATAACTTTTTTCTTAAAGAGAGAAAGATTAACCTTGCTCGTGTCTGTCTGTATCTGCAGTGTGGAACATGCTCAGTGCCTCAATGTTAAGAGCGCAGACACCACGCATGAATGCCTTCTTCATGGAGTCTTCATAGCGCTCTTTCTCTCTGTGCAGCCTTTGGATTTCAGCTTGGGCTTTCTGAAGGGCCTCTATGTGCTGAATACACAGGCACAGACATGCACACACACAAACACACATATCCAGTTGAAGTCAGCTATTCGACTAAACCTTGGATCTTTCATTAAACAACCAACAGTACAAACACCAAGCTAGAATCTGTAAACTTTAACTGTAAACAGGAGTAAATATTCTTATACCTCTCCCAGTTTCGCCTCGTAGTCAGCAGAGAGCTGCAGACAGACCTCCTCAGCACGAGCACGGCATGCCCGCTCTGCCCTCTCCCTCCAGCCTCTTTGGATAAGCGAGTGCCAGGCAGCCCACACCTTCTTCTTCAATTGGAGTTTGTAGTGCTGCTCTGCCAATTTACTCGCCTGAGCCTGGTGCACATAGAGGGAAGGAAATATACACATACTGTAGGATAATGAAAATTAAAGGCAAGGTTATCATTCCTTATTTCACTTTTTCCCCAAATCTAGTTTTGAATCTGGTTCTCATATTGTCTTAGTTTTTTTCTTACTGCCACTGCCTTGCTATCTGGTGATATGTAAATTCATTTTCACCCAGGAATGATGACGAATATCTAGTAAGTAGCAGTACCCAAACATTATAGAACTTGGGGTTTAATGCTAAAGATGTTTGCCAATCGTGTGCATGGCATCATAGATTCTGTTGAATAAAGGGGAGCTAAAACGGGAAAGTAAAAATGGAAGAACAGCTTTACATAAGTCACATTAATGTTCATTAACGTAATTTGACAACTGCTCTTAGATTTTTGTGTAAACAGCTTTTTGTATTTTTCCCTCTCAATACAAGGAAGTGTTGGTGTTTTTGTTCATGCTAATGACACACAGAGACACACACACTTCATATGGATTGGAAAAACATTGTCCGTCTTATACCGTTCCTTTTTTGGGGGGAATAGATTCATTATACGCACCCTGAAATTGCATGAGATTCACCATTAGAAAAATCCACATTTAGTACATTTTTTCCACATTTAGCTCAGGAGAAGTGAAATAGGAGGTCATAAAGTAAGCGACCATTCAAAGACAAAAAAAAAAAGCAAAGCTTGTCAAACTCATGCAGAAATATCTATTTAAAGCTGAATGAATAAAGGTCTGTGGAGAAAGGTGATGGCCTTTATTCAGCATGCTACTGGGCTGTCACTCAGTTCACCTCCTCTTTGGCAGCACAGTGCTGGTGTCTCCACTGGGTGAAGCTCCTCATCAGCTCTAGCCGCTCCCGCTGCCTGTCAACCGCTCGTGTCAAATTCTTGATCACCTACAGGGCAAAGAGAGGATGTCACTGAGTCAATCTGAATCTGAATACATTTCTTCAACATACTAATAACTCTTGATATCAGTATACTATAAGCACTAAGATTGGATTCTTTTATATTTGTATTTTGACAGTATTTGATACCATCATAATAGTTATTAGTTAACTCGTATGTCAGACTAAGTAGAGAGTATTACATGCCTCGTCTTTCCGCTGATTGGAGATCTGGTAGGTATTGAGCAGTTCTTTGAGACTATCCATTTCTGCATTAATGCCTGCCACATGAGCAGCATGTTTTTCCCTCTGATTTGTCATCTCCAGTCTGTGCTGCTCCACAAAGGCTATTTTCCATTTCCGAAGCTCCGTCATCACGTTGCTCTACACAAAGATGAAAATACGGGAGACTTCACAGCTATGCGCCATATTCACAGTAGTGATAAATGCATGTGGTGAGGAGTTAATAAAATTGCACATGGTTATTCAGATAGCAGAGCTAAATACAGCCTTTGAACTACTCATACAGCTTACCCGGAAATATAGTGGCATCTCAGTTATCATTGATTCTGACCTCAGATCTAAGTAGATTCTTCTTAAATATTGTCTTGAGAAAGGACCAGAGTAATCACGGAGACTGGAGAGGATCCAATCTCTATCAGATACTGATTGAATAACTTATATTCTGAAAATTATAAACCTGTCTAAACATTACTGTTGATCGTATTGATGGCAGCAAATGCTCTTATTTATGGATTCATGTACAATGCACTAGACTGGTATAACTAATAAACTCACAGCTTACTGTAGGACACTACTTTTTATATACAAATACCAGCAGACAAGCACTTGTAAGACATGACTTTTTTTGAAGAAAGACAAACCTTCAAGTTGTTGCTCCATGTGTCCAAAATGTCCTCCATCTTGTTCAGGTTCTCCTCTGACACAAACATCTCTGTCGCCACATTGATCACGTAACCTGGACTGCTCTTCCCAGATTTGTCAGAATCAGTATGTCTAACTTCTGATCCTCCATCAGACCTTGACCCCACCTCTTCCCCTAAAAAACATGCAATAATCACATCCAATAACAGAAAATATACCAAACTCTGACCTTTGTCATGATGTTTGATGATACATCGTTAGGTTTACCATCAGAAATGCGACTCTGTGGTCGAGATCCTTCTAACCGTGAAGCACAGGTGGCTGAAATCACCTCACTTACAGGTGATGATTCTCTAACGTCTAAAAGAGATCATAGCAAATATGGTAAGGTATTTTATAAACTTCTTGTAAACGGCTTCCAAGTGAATCTACACTCATTTAAATATATCGCTAGTATGCTAAGAATAGTAATGAGGTATAATATTCGAACCCTGAACCGCTTCGAGTCTTGCAGGATCCCTTGAAAACGAGCTGCTCATCAGCTGTGATGGGTTACTTGGATTATACTTTGGAGTGACTACAGCAAAGCGAAGCAGTTCTTCATACTCCTCCTAATGTATTAAAAGATGGACAAAGAAATAATGACAGACTCAGAACAGACATCATGGTTGAAAAATTGCTCTAAAATTTCTTTTCAACACACAACACACGTGAGACCATAAAGTTCTCACCCTCTTTTTTGTTTTATTTTTTTGAGAAAAATAACTCACTTGAAGTTCAGAAGACACTGAGCTGCCCCTGTCTGAATCCTTAGGTAGGTGTGGACTGTCCAGATCCCCTTCATCTGAGGACATCTAAATAAAATATAACAAGAGCGTGTATGTGAGTGTGTGTGTGTGTGTGTGTGTGTGTGTGTGTGTGTGTGTGTGTGTGTGTGTGTGTGTGAGTGTGAGAGAGAGTGTGTTCACTCGAGGTTTAAAACTTAAACGAAAATCTTTTAAGTAAGTTTTAAGCTTCAACTATGAATACATAGCTGAATACATAGTTGCTAGCTAGCTACCTAAACCGGGGTTGATTTTTTTTTTATCGTATAATTATGCTAAAAAAAAAAAGTATAATTATACTGTTTATAATATTTATTAAACCAAAACTAGTGGAAATGAAAACAATATAATGCTAGCAATCCTAGCTAGCTACCTAACAACTCGTTAACTTTAGCGTCCTTGCTAACAACGTTGGAGAAACAAAGCATGACTTTCTGGAGGACACAAAATGACTGTTATTACCTTATCTGGGTGACTTTATTTATTTCTCTTTATTCGTTTTCTTGTGAGCGAATGTTAGAATCTCTACAACACAACCACTGTGTCTGCAGTTTAAACGGTTGAAAAGCCAAACAAGATAAACTCTGATAGGTCAGAGTGTTCGCGTACCATTCATAGACTATTATGATTGGACAAGACGTTGCCTAGGTAACACAGACGCGGAAGCCGCCGTTAGAAAGCAAGCTGTCTATATAAACAACGGTAAAACGTAAAGATTAAACGTCATTAAACTCGATGAAGAGGTAGCAAATGTCTACAAAACACGAATAGTAGCAATATGTAGCACTATAATTTAGGACTTGTTGGTTCACCAAGTAGTTTTTCCTTTAGTGTAAGATTTCAGCAAAGAGGTATCAGTGCAATTCAATAACATTTACAGATTACTGACATATAGACTTTAGTATTTTCTGTAAAATAACACATCTCAAGACCATTCAGGTGAATGAAATGCTCATGTTGTACTATATTATGGCTTCTAACCTCCAGGATTGACTAAAATTAATAATGTATAAACATCTGAAGCATTAAAAGTACAGAAATTCTTCAGGATGTCTTCAGACTTGTATCAGTGACTGATATCAGAAGCCTTCCCAGAACAATGGAAGCTGTTATAGCAGCAATAGGGGGATCAACTCCATCTTAATGCTCATAGACACATATTGGTGTAATGGTCAGATGTCTACATACATTTACGGCATTTAGCAGACACCTTTATTCAGAGTGACTTACAATTTATTTCAATTTATATAACTGAGCAATTGAGGGTTAAGGGCCTTGCTCAGGGGCCCAGCAGTGGCAGCTTGGGGGACCTGGGATTCAAACTCATGACCTTCCCCTCGGTAGTCCAACACCTTAACCACTAGGCTACCTACATCTTGCCATAAAGTTTATGATCACATTTCTACATACCGTGCATTTTGTCTGGATTCCCAACATTAAAATCTTTCTTTAGTAGCAAATGTCCTGTCAGTTTGGTCTCCTGTCATGAGAAGTCGTGGTACTTGCCTCACAGTGCTGTTGTGGAACTAACCCAAAGTAAAATACCCTTGCCTCACAGTGCTGTTGTGGAACTAACCCAAAGTAAAATAAAGCCATTTTGTTCAGGCTTTTAGTTAAATCTGTCTCAGGTCTATTTCCATCAGACCAAGATCCACTTTACTTATTCTTTGGTAAATTAAACATGCAGGTCAGCAGTACCTAGTATTACTGCCATTCTCTTGAATCATTAATATTGGATTGTTGCCATGACAAAAAATGAAGAAAACTCCTCTTATCTTGTAATTACTGCTTGTAAAGTCTAAATTTTAATTATTGTAGTATTACTAAGTACAACCTTATTTACAACCCTTTAACAGAATCCCTTATCATTCTTTAGGGTTGTGTTCCTTTAGGATACGTAGCAAGTGCCGTGTAAACCTTACACCAGGAGAATTAAAGGTTTTACAGGTTTAAGTTTGGTTCTGCATCACACACTGCCAAGACAGTACACTTAAACCGTTTAGATCCAGTGATTATTTAAGTTCTCAGTCCATCCTTTGTCATCATGTAACTGGACTACTGCAATTAATGCCTGGCAGGTCTTCCTCTGTGTACTAATACTTAAAAAAAAGCCAAAATCAGACAAGATAGATAGATAGATAGATAGATAGATAGATAGATAGATAGATAGATAGATAGATAGATAGATAGATAGATAGATAGATAGATAGATAGATAGATAGATAGATAGATAGATGATGGATGGATGGATGGATGGATGGATGGATGGATGGATGGATGGATGGATAGAGTGAGTCACAGTCTGTGTCATATTCCCATATACAGACAAGCATTCTTTTCTGGCACAACGATGATGACATTAACTTCCAATGGCTCATCGAAGAGCTGAGTCATGTGCTGCCCTTAAGCAAAGACTAACGACCTCTAACTAAGCACTTAAGTAAGTACTAAATCTACCTTTAAAAATAAGATTAAAATATTTCTAGAATATGGTGCATATGCACCAATTTGGGGTAAATACTCCACATGCCCTTTAAAATACTACATAATTTTTCTATAACAATATTTTGCGGCTGAAAATCAGAGGCAAAACAACACATTATATCACTGTCCAATGACTTGCATACTGGACTCTATACATACAGATCTTTTTATATTGATGATGAATCACACAAATCATAATTCATGGTAAATATTTTAAATTGTGTCTTGTAAGCAAAAAATTTATCTATGTTGGGGGTTTTGCTGAATGTCTGTATTTTCTTTTCTGTATGTCTGTAAAATACATACAATAAATTAAATTAATGTAAAAAATGTAAAAAAAAACAAAAAAAAACTGTGGAATAAAATTAGTGCATTACATTAATATTTAATTGTCATGATTGTGACTTAGCATTTCATCTGAGCTTTTCTCTGCATGGTTTCTTATTAGCAGGAACACAGCTGGCTCTTTCAGCTTGCAGACACTGATGAACCTATTGCAGGAGCAATATATTTGACACTGACAGCTCATTAAGTTAAGTGCTTCTTGACTTTATATCATTCTGGCTCGAAGTCAGTGTGCCAGCAGACCTCAAAACCTCCTTCTTATTCCAGTCATACAGGAGAAGCACAAGAGCCTACAGCTTTTCAATAAGCTCTCTAAGAGAACACAAATTATTTTAAATGTGTCAATGTGTTATATGCATTATTGATAGATGAAGGATATTGTGGAAGTTTACAAATGATTGTCTATATGGCTGCTCCTTTTAGGGAAACAAGTAGCTCATTGGTCCACATATTTGGCACGGATATACAGGCACAAATTCAGGTTTAAAGCCAGATGGTCTTCCTGACAAAACCTTCCCATTTTATTCCGGATTAGTTTTGGCTTGTACAACCCTCAGTGGTTGGGTTGGGTCCCTGCCCAGGAATCAAACCTAAGCAATTGAAGCAGAAGTTAGCATTGCCACCGCACTGTTCTGGTCAGTGTGGGTTTCTTTTAGGTTCTTTGATTTCTATCAGCTTTATAAGACCATGCCAGTAATCGGACTGTCTATTTCAACTTGCCCCTAGAGAAATTAAAAGAAAAAATCTTATCATCATAACCATAGTGTTAACTCAACTTCTTTGCACATACAATGCAGATGTATGTGTTGTATAATTTTTTTCTTGTTTCACCACCTATATTCTTTTTTCCTTTTGGTTAACAGAAAAAAGTGGAAAAAAAAAAATACATACACTTTTTAAATAAAGGACCCGCTTCCTGAATGCATGCTTAAGTCTTTATTTTCTCATGGTGTTCATGGTCTATGGAAGCTTGTCTCTGATGTTATTACGTGTAATAATTAATTGGCTTATTGCATTGTCACAGGGAAATACATGGCTCCAGTTCCACATAATAAAATAAATGAAGGTTGCAAAATAAAATACATTACACACATAAAATAATAATTTCTGCTGCCCAAGACTTCATACTGTATATTAAAGGATTTGAAATTTCATGAGTAATATTCATTTAAATTGAAACAATGATTACAATGGTTATCTGTAGATGATGCACAAAGGGTATTTGAAATAAAAACCCAGACCTTTGGCATTTGACATTAACATATTTAGCTAATAGCAGTTTAAAATACCCATGCAGAAATATTTCAGCTGTCCCAGCATTCTGTAAATGGCAATGCAGGTTTTGAGAGCAAGCCAATTAGAATAATGTGGGTAATAGCGTTGTCTTTAGTAGTCAGGTTCAGTGCAATCTTCAGTGTATTCATGGCCCGAATCAATAGCTCTGACCCAGCAGTAACATCTTACATCAAGGCATCTGCTATTGTGCATGTTTTGGGGTGTCTGATGCAACAAAAACAGTATGTCCTTACAAAATATATCATAGGATATTAGTAGGCTCAAAGGTATATGGTAAAATAGGTTAAGCAGCAAAAGTAAATCTTGGAGATTTCGGTTTTGTTACAGTCAGTGGTTTACACACAAGTGAGAAAGTGTTTGTATGTATTAATATTATACATTGGCAGCTCAGAGGTGGGGAAAAAAGCATTATACATAAAAGAGAAATAACGACAATATGTTTTTCAATCTTAGATTCTCAGTGAACATCCTCATAACTTTGCCATAATAAATTAGTTTTTACTTTAAAATGGGATAAAAATATGAATACTTTTAAAATACCATTAGAAAGCAACAGCAAATGCACAAATCTCTGTTCGGCCAATGCTATGGCTGTGGTTTTAAAAGAATAGTGAAATTATGTGCAGCCATATATTGTTCATATGAAAATCTTCATACGTATGAAAAATATCACTAAGAAACTGTTTTGGAAGTGCAATTAGTGTTTTATTTCTAATGTTTATATCCATAGAAGTCCAATATGTGGCAATAAATTGTGGATGAACTGTACTGTAAGCAAGTTCAAAGCAAGGAGAGCTAAGAAGGAACTCCTCAGATCATTCTTGTTTTAAATCGTGCGTCATCACATATATTTTGCCTTTGCTTGCGTCACAACACGGTGTTTCCGTCAGGTTCATCCGCAACGCACCATCCTCCTTCTCTCTCTCTCTTTCTCTCTCTCTCTCTGTCTCTCTCTCTCTCTCTCTCTCTCTCTCTCTCTCTCTCTCTCTCTCTCTCCTCTCTCTCTTCCTCCCTCCCCCCCTCTCTCCCTCCTTTCCCCTTACCCGTTCCCCCCCCACTCTCTCTCTCTCTCTCTCTCTCTCTCTCTCTCTCTCTCTCTCTCTCTCTCTCTCTCTCTCCCCCCCCCTCTCTCTCTCTCTGTGTGTGTGTGTGTGTGTGTGTGTGTGTGTGTGTGTGTGTGTGTGTGTGTGTGTGTGTGTAGTACTGCAGATATACAACTGACTGCAGAGGGGAAGAAACATCTCTTTTAGCTCTCTGCTCTCTCCTCAGCATCCTTGTGACTGAGATTGTATTCAACACACGCAGCAATCTCATTTAGAAAAAGAAATGGAATACCAAACGCTTATTTGGTCAGCCTTTTAAGAGGTAAGTTCCTTTTTATTAGTAGCCTACATTCTGATGAAACAAGATCTTTAGAGTGAGTTAATGTAAAGCATGAACACATTACGCACAGTTTCAGTTTAGTGAAAGCAGTGAATTTCGGAAAGTTATTTGGAGTTGTGTTAACTGTGTTAACACTCTATTGTGATGATTTTCACTCAGGTTGGAGTGCAGTGTTGCAGTACTGATTAGTACCATCGGTACTGATGGTCATTAACAGCTCAATAACGCGCTTCCATGATTAGTTGCCATGATAAAATTCAGCGCTTTAGAGTTATTGTAGAATAATACAAGACACCTATGATGGCTTCCTTCTTAGTTCTCCCTGCTTGGATGTGATGCTTCATGCACAATTTCACATTATGCATTTCTGATGTAAGTTAAATGGACTTTTCAGCCAGTGGAGTGGAGCACAGAGCGCGCGCGACATAACTGCCCCCGGGCTCTCAGAGCGCACGAGGCAACCCTGCTGTATAACAGTAAGTGTCCTTACTATCCTGCTGAGGACCTTCCAGTAATTAAGCTAATTAATGTCTCCACATAAACCTAAACATAACCTGGTCCCTACCAATATGGTTAACACTCACACACAACACGCACTCCTATCCTGCACTGTTTGCACCAGGTTGCACAGATGCACTTTATGTATCTAGGACTACTTACTAAGTCCTTATAGCTCTGTCTTTGTTTTATGTAGCACCAGGGTCCTGGAGAAACGTTGTCTCATTTCACTGTGTACTGCAACAGCTATATATGGTTGACTCTTGACATCAACCAGCTATACATATGGTTGACAACAGCTTCTTGACTCTTGACTTGACTTGACTTGACAAAAGATATCTTCACTGAAAAATCATACTGTATATTTATGCAGGTGCATGCTCTGATTTATTTATTACAAATTTATTGTAGAGACTTGTTATGAATAAGGATATGTGCACATGCTGTCTTGTTAATAAATATTCTGGTGTAGAAATCAGTATGGAATGGTATTGGCTTTGTAAACGTAATACACTTTTTTGCGGTTATGTGCTTTAAAAATTGAGACATATGCAGAATATGCAGTAGCCATATATATTAAAGTTTTTTTCTTATCTACACAGAATGTTAATTTCTATCATATACATTGCAGACTTGAACTTGTATGTTTTATGAGTTGATAAGATCCCACCTGTATTGCACTTGAAACTAGCATCCTACTAAAGAGAATGTGAAGTCCTCTTTTATTTTTATCAGAGTCTATTAAGCCTGCATTATCTGTACAGAATAGTATGGATTTGATGCCTTCATAAAACTGGAAAGGTGCTTCTACATCATTTAGAAACTCTCTCTTTTTTCCTCCAGATCATCTGTCTTGTGTCTTTTACAAGCTCCACAATACAATAAGGCATTACTTTTGAGTTGTTATAGATGTATTACATCTTCAGCTCCACTGCATCTTATTATTAACACTACAGAGCAAAATATTACAATTATACATTTTGTTCTTTGCTCAGTTTTATGTTTCAGCCCCTAAATGCTAACTTTCTGGAAGACTATAAGGCTCTCAAGGTTGTATCCTTGAAATAGCCACTTCATCAGCAATGCCGCATTGCTGAAGCTTTTACATGAATGGTCGGTCACAAAGTTCAAATATATCAACCAGCTGTAGTGACTCACCCACATTAGATTGTATTTTAAGCAAATGGCCAATTTGGAGCTAAATAATTTATTACAAGTCTGATGAGTCCAGTAATTTTCTTACTCAGCCATGGTCTTTTCAGAGGAAGAAAGTAATGTGATTAAGTCCCAAAGTCGATCTAACCTGTATACTGAAAAGATTACAGTATTCTAATTTAAATCCATTAAACTACACATTCTCACAATACATACAGTTAGAAATAATTTTATATTAATATCCTGTATCTTATTCCTGTGGATAACAATGCCAGCATTCACAACGAGAAGTACCAAGAAGCAGCTGAGGAATACATTTTTGGCTCTGCTCACATGCAGTGCTATCTCACTTGGCTAAAGTTGGCTCGCCTGTGTGAACATATGTCTATTGCTTGGCTTAGAAACTGCCACGGAAATCCGCAATCCGCAACACAGCCCTATAGCTGGGAGCGAGTGGCCACTGAACAGCATCTTTATTGAATCACCTGCAGAGCGGAGCAGTCAGCTGCGGACTTATCGAGAGAGCGTCAGGCTGATAAGATCATCCAAGTCTCCTTGTTTTAGTGCTCAGTGGTGTATTTGCATTGCGCCACATGCTGATACATGGACGGATTTAATTAAATATTGAATAAAGGTATTCATCAGAAAGTTTAAGAATTTATTAGAATTTGATAAAATATTTGGCTTAATACGTTCATGCACTAATCAAAATAGGAAAACAAATAATTAGCCCTGATTTTTTATTCAGGCTTCCAAAAAAAAGAGATTGCAGGTAGAAGAAAAAAACCTGTATACTTATTCCTTGACAAACAGTGCCTCCAAGAAATATGGGACATCAATGTATGCTTTTCCATTTGCATTTGGTATCCCACACATATCTCATACCCTTCTTCTATTCATCTGTCTGCCTGCCTGTCTGTCTCTCCCTCTCTCTTTGTCCTCCCCCATTCTCTGTAACAGCATCAGTGCCTGATGCAATCTTTTAACACAAGATGTCCTAGGCTTCTCTTATAGACGAGCTTATTCACTTTCCGTTTTGATGTGATTATATCCGCCTCCAGCCATTAGGAGATTGGACTTGGCTGATTCCTGCTGGCTGACATTAATGAAAGGAACCATTACTTTTTCCACTTACCTTGTTTTTCGATTATTCCTTTGGGTATGTTAATCAAGGTCTAAAATGACAAGTGTAGCCAAACAGGACACATGATCTTTTTTAAGGAAACTCCTACCCTGCTGTGCTCCATTCAGGAAATTTAGCTTTGTGTACTCATAAGCATTTGTTTGTCCTTGGACTCAGTAACTTTGAATTTATGAACTGATTTTCTATAATGGAAAGTGAAGGTACGTTAAAAAGAAATGGTCTAATAATTTAAACACACTCCTTAATATTATTTGTGTTATCTTAAAATTGATGAACTGACTTAATGATAATACATAGCCTACTTATGCAATTAGGTCGTTTTTTATCCCCGCCGTGGCCACTGTCATTTCTGACAATTTAACTTAACCTTACAGCTGGAATACAAACTTTCAAATGCTTATTATAGGCATCATGAATTTTCGCAACTTTTATAAGTCTTGACTACCTTACACAAGCTTACAAAGCCTATGATAGGCATCACAACTTTATGATTTGTACATAATGAAGCTGTGTATTGTTTTACTTAATGCTCATGCATACACATGTCCATCTTATTTGTTCTTTAAAATCCGGATGAAATTAGTTATAGAATATTTAGCCAAATGCTGATCATATGATCAATGATAGAACATCAAGACAGATGCTAATAAATATGCAAGACCAAGTTTCAGTTTTTTTGTGCCAGAACTAAATTATGCAGTAACTTGCTTTCAAATGTTTAAAGGTCCTACAACAAGAGCTTAAGTTTTATGCAGTTTGTAAAAACATTTGACATAACCAGACTTTCTAAACAGCATTTTCATTTATTTGTCTTCTTGTAAGAAGAAAAAATAGTACCATTGTACTCAAGAGAATGACAAATCAGAACTGGCTAGCTAAACCCTCTACCCTCCACTTTTGAGCATGAGAAGGAAAAACTGTAGTATTGCTTTGCGGGTTTAGTGGCAAGTCTCATCAGTTCTGTCAGTGAAAACGCAGAGCTCTGCCTCACTGCCTCGCTGACAGACAGCCTCTCGATTTCTGTCTAGCACATAATGGAGGGCTTTCCTGCCTAATCACTTTGCATCCCACCAGCATGGAATGAAAAGTCAACCTGGGCTCCTTTTTTTCTAATCAGATTCTGTAAGAGCATCATCTGGAGGAAATAGTGCAGATATGAACAGTTGAACCAATGAATAAGCCGTTTTCAAGAAATGATCGCAAATAAAAAGATCTTGATTCCTAAAATATCTTATCAGATTACTCTTAAATTTTATGCTTTTTAAACTTTTTTTTTTTATAATTAATTTTTATTTGTATGGAAGCAAAATCATCAGTATGAGTATTTAAAGTCTGAAAAAACAATCTACAAAACAGCTAAAAACAATAAGCTCACAATTTTAGAACATTAGAGAAAAAACTTTGCCCATATTCAAGATATTTTCACTTACTATAAGTCTTTATGCATTCTGGTAGCTGAGTTTGGGGTTAAACGTGATATTTATAGATCATTTTTGTTTGTTTTCTAAAACTTTGCTTGCTGGTCAGTGTTCTCATATTCAAGTATTCTCATATGGCAGTGGTGAGATTTTTTTTCTGTGTAAAAGCAAAGATGTCTTCACTGACCCCCCCACTGACTTTAAATGTCACTGAAGAAAAGATTTGTGCTTTGTGCAAAAAGATGATTTAACATGCCATAGGAACAAATTTGAACCCTGCTTTCTGGCTGTAAGTAAGATTAAGAGTCTGGTCTTTCTGATAGTTAAACCTTCTTCTCATTTTTCTTTTAGGTCCATCCAATGCGAGCCAAGGTGTTGTGGACCCTTCTCTTGTGATAACTACTATCTCCCTCTCACTGGGTTCATCAGTTCAGTTCCACCATGGATGACACAGACACCCGGGACCACCTGTCCCTTAAGAAGGGGGCTAAGGATATGGTGAGGGAGGCCAAACATCATGCTGCCAAAAAGGTCAACTCAGTAGTTGACCGAGCATCAGATGAGTACTCACAGAACCGGTCCTATCAGCGCTTCCAAGACGAAGATGACGGTGAATACTATGACCCGCCTCAGGGCCACTACACAGGCCATCAGGCCAATGATGAAGAAGGTTCCAGTGATGCCACCGAAGGCCACGATGATGAAGATGAGATCTATGAGGGTGAATACCAAGGAATTCCCTCTGAATCTGGGCACAGGGACGGACATGTGGCTTTGGGGCAGCCTGTAGCAGATGGCCTTAAGGACCGCAGGGAACTAGAAAGTGAGAGGCAAGCGGATGAGGAGGAGCTGGCGCAACAGTATGAGCTGATCATCCAGGAGTGTGGCCACGGCAGGTTCCAGTGGCAGCTGTACTTCACACTTGGTTTAGCACTCATGTCTGATGGTGTGGAGGTTTTTGTGGTGGGCTTTGTGCTGCCCAGTGCTGAAACAGATATGTGCATGCCTGACTCAAGCGCTGGATGGCTAGGTAAGATACGCATTTGTGCAGATATATGACAAGTTAATACACAATGTTCTGACTCATGACGTTTATGGTATGACACATCGTGAGGGTAGAATAACATGATGTCATGACTACATTACAAAAGTTTATGTGAAATGGTTTAGGTTGAAGACAGTTATGAGGTTAGAGGTGGTCTTATGAGTAAATTGATATAAGATTCAGTGAAATTATTTAGAATTGTGGATCAGCATGGATATGTATCCCTTAGTAGTCTTTGCATTAAAAACTTGAATGTCTGGCAGGATGGGAAAAGCCTTCACACCTAAAAATCATCTGATTACACCCGTATGCAAATGGGTAATCACACTTAGCTTTAGGAAAAATTGCATTTACTGCTGGATTTGATAAACTGGGTCCATAATCAATGTGAACTTTGCAGGAAGCCTAGACAAGATTAAAAAGTCAATTAAAAACATCACCATGTTGTTTTATGATTCGGTGGATAATTTACACTTAAATATACCTGATGTGTTTTCTCAAACAGTCGCAGTCTCCTCCAGTCTGACTGGGGAGAGCCCTGTAAGCATCACTCAGCCCCCCTTCTTTCACGGTTCCTTTCTAACTTTGTCCTTCCTCTGTCACTGGCTTTTAAGACATAATCGTGTGAGGCCATCCGTGACCGGTGCTGCATCCTGCCCTTTAAGATATAAGATCTTCATCACAAAATAGGGGATTTTTTCAGGAGACAGAAAAGGAAATAACAGCTAAATATATCACTATCAGTAATGCAATGTTTTGTCAACAGTAACAGGATTTTTTGATAGCTTAACCCCTTATTTTGATGAAGTGCCTAATATGCGCATGATGGTTACTGTAACCTTAATTGCATTTGATAATGTTATAATGTGATACTTACTGACAATGATCAGTATATGATTCTGCAGTATAACCAATTATGCCCACATGTAGAATATTTCATGAAACATCTTACTGTATAATAATATTTCTGGGGAACAAGGAAGAGTAATTTTTAATTTAAAATTAATTTAAATGCGTTATAAATCACACAGAGAGCTATATTGGCTCCAGAGTCACTGGAGGCTAATCAAAAGTTATATATCAGTTTCTCTGTACTTTTAACATTGCTGAAATGTTAGTCCAGGACTCTTGTCATATCTTATCTTCTGCTCATCCCAATCTTTTCTTCTACCCCTGTCCAGACAGTGCCTAGTCTTTTCTGTCTCTCGTTCTCCGTCTGAGCGGAAAGTCTTATAATAGGCAGCAAGAGGAAAGAAATTAATTAATTAAAAGGATATTACTCAGATAAAAATGTGATTAGAGTACTAGTAAAATAAATAGGGGGGAAGGAATACCTTGAATAGCTTGTGTGATATAAAATACATGTAATAATAATAATAATAATAATAATAATAATAATAAGAAGAAGAAGAAGAAGAAGAAGAAGAAGAAGAAGAAGAAGAAGAAGAAGAAGAAGAGGAGGTAGAAGAAGATTAAAAATAAAAATAGGTTAAAACTGTGTTTTTTTGTTTCAGAAAGCCTAAAGATGTTTGTACACTAATGTAACTGCATGTTTATATGTAATACAGTAAGGGAAACTAGTGCATCCACAAGGCTGCCTCAGTATTTTCTTAGCATTTCTCTTGGTGCTCATATTGACTGTAATTTTAACAGCCACATTTGTCAATGAAATAAGGGACAGTGGGTGGAAAAGGTTATGAAATATTTCACTACTGCCCTAAAAAACCCTTTTTTCTTTCCCCAGTGTACTTCCATTGAACTCCTTTATCATGTGTGCACTAAAAAATCATTTCATTATCCACTACCTTTATTGCTAAATCAAAATATGAACATTAACCACACTACAGAAAGCAAATCATGTAAATGAAAAAGAAAGTTGCTACATTATACAATTACAATAATGGTCTTTGCTTTGAGTCGTTCTGTGTAAGTCAATTCCATTAACTCTGTCACAGAGCCAGAAGGCTTTTTTCCATCTACTCTTTTACTCTTTTTTTATTCTCTCTCTCTCTCTCTCTCTATCTCTCTCTCTCTCTCTCTCTCTCTGTCTCATACACTCTCTCTCAATATAAAGCAACTGAGCATGGCTAAACTGCAGTGAAATTACACAATTGCAGAGATTACTGCTAAATTACACCTGTGCATGTGTGTGTTTGTGTGTGACGCCTATGAGTGTGGACAATTCATTCAGCAACAGCTATCAGTCACTTGGCATTTTAAGTCATATTCCTCATCATGATATTCATTACTGTAAACCTAGTCTTATGCCTCTCCTATTTTAGTAAACTCAAAGACAGAGCTAAAGTGTAAAGAAAGTTCAATAAAGTAAGCACATTGACGCTGTATACTCGGTCAACTGCTTGGATGAGCAATTTTAAGTAAAAAACAAAACAAAACAGAGATGTGGAAAGAGTTTAAACATCTCCAATCCATGATGTGATGATCTGACAGCATAAAAAATTTCCTCTCTTCTCATTCTTGCTCGTACTTGTTTCTTCTGTGGTCTTCTTGGGCTAATCTCTTCCTTCGCATCTTTTGTCCTTTTTGTCGTCTTGTCTTTGTGTCTTCTGTTCTCAACTTGTTCTCCTATCCTTTAAGTTATCTTTTTTGGTTCTTGTTTCCTTTGTTCTCTTTTCTGTTCTTGTCTCCTCTGAGAATTCTTCTATTCTAGTCGCTTTTGATCGTGTCTGTTCCTTATCTCCTCTTTTATCTTCTACTCACTTCTGTTCTCCTCTCATTCTCTCCTTTCCTCTCATAGCCTGTTCAGACATCTATGGGAAAATGTAGTACTATGTGAACATTGCCTCTTCCAGCACTTGCACCACCTCAACACTCCGTATCACTAACCCACCTCCCCAGTGCCAATGGCATTTACCATGCCGCTACCCCATCACCTCATCACCTCATCATTTGTACATTAGTACTGTGATTCCTTCAACTAGACATTCAGCTTCTGTTTTAACGCTAGTTTTAAATTCAGAAGTACAGACTTGTGATTAATGGCTGTGAAAAATAAACCACATTAATATGCATCTACAAGCAAATGGACAATTCTTAGCTATACAGTACAGAGTTTCATCCTGAGCTGCACATGCGAGGTAGTACTAATTTTTGGAATGTTAAATTGCTTCTCATATTGTTTCCACTTGTAACAAGTGACAATGACTCCCCATGTGCATTTAAAAATATAAAAAGGATCAGTGATTTGTGCTCAGATTTAAAAACGATGTACCATGGAGCAAAATGCTGGAACAGGTTTGGCATTTTTAGTTCCAGTGAAGAGAAAATGTATACAATTGTGAGCTTCCAACTTTGTCGAACAGTTTGTTACTGTATATATTCATCATTTGATGTAATATCCAAGTACCATTTTACACTGACAAGCACAAAAATGTTCTTATTTTGACACATTTTTTAACGCTCTTGTAGTGCCAGCCATTTTACTGACGTCAATACCAAACAGCTAAAGAGAACCCCGGCCCTGAAATAGCTTTTAGTTGTTAATAGACTCTTTGGATCCCAGTATCAAAGAAAAAAAAAGAATGTAATGTACAGTATATCCCCCTGAGACAAGGCATTTCCAAGTCAGTGATTCCCTTCTCATTTTCATATGCTGTGCACTGCTGGCTGCTGTACCAGCAAAACAGTTTGCTGCATTTTAATGGATCTTGTATTTGTTCAGTAGCAGCAGAACATAGATGCTTGCTCATATAGAAAGCTACAACTCGGATGTGGAGCAGTGCAAGATGTTTCATGGACTTCTTTATTGTGTGTCAGACAATACACGCTTTATTCAAAGACACAGAGAGCTTTTGTGTATTGTATGCTCAGAGAAGATGAACCAGTTTCTGTAATTATCGATTACAAACTGACTCTGTGACTAGGCAAACTGACTGTGTTTACTGACTTCAACAATCTCACTGTGTCCCTGAGCAAACCTGATCTGCACATTAATTTAATATCTGTATTTTTTAAGGGAAGCATAGCAGTACATGCTTTAGTAAACCTACTGACTGAGAATCTGGGATATTTAAAGTGAGCAGCGTGATTGGAAAAAGGGGAGTGTATTTAGTAATCAGGCGATGTTGAGCTGGGATAGATGTTTGACTGGAGGTCATGAGATGAAGTTGTGGGCAGTGTATTATAGGAGTTGTTCACTGTATGCATGGCCAAGACTAAGTGGCAAGCACCACCTAAGAACGTAGAGAAAACTCTGATAAATAAGTGGAGAAATCCATCTATCCATCCATCCATCCATCCATCCATCCATCCATCCATCCATCCATCCATCCATCCATTTTTTTAAATTTTTTTTTACAAATGCATCCTCTGCACTCACAGGACACAGATAGAAACTGAGCCTCCAACTCCAGAGATGAATCACTAATCTACTCTGCTGCCAAAGTATCTAAATAACCAATTACTTTATATTGTATTATATTACGAATGATTCAGTTGACATATTCACCCCATGCTGACTATCTGCAAATGCATGCTGTGTCAAAATCTAAAGGTGTTGATGTGAATCACTGACATTTAATTTTTTAGAGTTTGTTTATGGAAACTATACAACTTAGTGCTGTTAGATCAAAATTATTTTTCCACCAAGTATGTATTCCCTTTCAAATACCCATTTCAAGCCAAAACATGGACTAAAGAATTTAACTTAACCCACTGTATTTTTGTGTGATTCTAAGACACTCCTGTACAGTAAGTACCTCCTGTATCTGCTCATAAAATCTCTTTTCTTTCCCACTCCCTTTTCCACCTTGTAGGTAGTATTGTATACCTGGGGATGATGGTGGGGGCTTTTTTCTGGGGGGGCATGGCAGATAAAGTGGGACGGCGACAGTGTCTGCTTATCTGCATGTCCATAAATGGCTTCTTTGCCTTCCTGTCATCCTTTGTACAAGGCTATGGCCTCTTCCTGCTCTGCCGCATGATAGCGGGCTTTGGGTGAGTCTTCTGTTACTATTTCTATACTAATAGAAATAATGCACCTCCTGTCAGTCATTTCCTAGATACATTGTCTGCCACCTAAGATCGTGGGGTGGAGCTTGGTGAATATGGGTATGAATTGTGGGCTCAAAAGTAAAAAAAACAAAAACAACAACAATCAAATGTTGAATGATTTAATCTTGAAAAAAACCTTACTAAATGCACCTTTAAGGGCCCTTAAATAAAATCGTGTAATTTTTATTTATGGAAACATCTCATGAATATACATCTAATAAATGGGGCAGAACAGTAATTGAAATGGGGCAGAACAGTAATATGAATATAATTGATCTCTGCATTTTGACTAATGCTTTAGGGATTCTCAGTACAAAAAATCCAATGTAATTTAATTATTTACAATGCTAAAAAAAGATACAAACAAGGCACATGCAGGAAATATACAGCTATGCTAAACACTAATGGCTGTTTATAGATTAGTTGAAGGTGTCATGAGAAATTATCTATCGGTGATCATTTATCAAATCGGTTTTAAATGAACATAGAACATTCTCTTGTCTTTAGATAATAGTGTTTCTTTGAACAGATCATAAATTTTGTCTGCATCGATCAATAGTCAGTCACTCCAGTCCTGCTTTTCTCAATTCACAGTTTATGTCACTGCTAGAAGTAGTCATTTAACTGTAATTTATTTAAAAGAAACTATTTACATTCTGTTGCCATACATACTTTCATAATGAAGTTATAAGGAAAAATGCTAACCTTACACGTAACCCTAAACCTAACTTTTGTACAGTAAGTATTCAACTCACTTAAAGGAAAACTAAGACTAATACATGACATAAGTTAATTCTATGATGTGTTTAGAGTTTCTGGTGTTAATTTGTCAGTTGGTACTGTATTTATATTATTTCTATGATACATGGATGGCTGTCTATCATGATGACATCACAGAGTCACATGGTTATCAAAGTTACAATGGTGTTTAATACTATAAAAAAAAAACAGCAAACACAAGTGATAATGTTCAGGTTTTTCTGTTTTCACCCAACACAACAAAAAGATATTATTTTTAGTGATGTTTAGATCATGCAATACAGGCTACGTAGTGATCTAGAAAAAAAGAGGTGAGGCTTTTAGCTAAACTGTTTTAAGATAAAATAGATTGTCAGCGTGAAGAGATTCATGAGATTCATCTTGGACACCATTGAAACATTAATTTAAAAATATGATGTAATATAATACATTGTTTACATCTGACCAATCCTAACATTTCATAGAATGATTGCTTTATTAGCTTGAGTGTAAGTAAGGAATAGAAGAGAAGCAATTTGATGTGGAATGTCAGTCAGAGTTTATGTAAAAGTAGCACAATGATTGCCTTGACCAAAGATTATCCATTGGTCAGTGAATATACAGGATGCTGGTTTAAACTTCTAATTCATGATCATGTCTTTTGGTCTTGTTTAGGATTGGTGGAACCGTACCTATTGTGTTTTCTTACTATGCGGAAGTCTTAGCAAGAGAGAAACGTGGCGAGCATCTAAGCTGGCTCTGCATGTTTTGGATGATTGGGGAGATCTATGCTTCTGCCATGGCCTGGGCTATCATACCTCATTATGGTAAGTGAGGAGATTCATAAGCATATTCAAAGCAAACATTTTGCTTGCTTTGCCTTTATTACATTGTGGAATTAGACCTTATATATAGCAAGGTGAGTCTAACGGATGACATGACACCAGTCATATGTTGGACAATAATGAACGAACGTTATAGATGATTTATGGACCCACAGTTAGCTTAATTTGAGATCTCTAGTGTATACAGCTTTGTCAGTGTCAGCCAGGATGCTGAGGGTCAGTAAAATAATGACCAGTTGTGGGTAGTGATGGTTTGGTCACAGATGATTAAGATGGGTTCAGATACTTTTATCATTTCTCATTCTGTTGTCTTCCCTCTTTATTATGTTTTACTGTCAATAATACACCGGTGTTCAATTATTCTATCTGCAATGCATGCTACATCTCACCCCACTTGTTCCTGATTTTAACTGAAATGCAGCAGTATTCTGCAGCAATATAAAGGCACTCTCCCGGAATAGAGCAATATCTCCCTAGCACACAGGGGTACAGTATGCTGGTGATGGATGTTTATGTGTTAACCACTTACTTTGTCTTAAACAGTCCATTACATGCTTCCGGCTGGTTCCTAACCTCTGCCAAGCTATGCAATGCCGTCTAAATAACACAGACAGCACTTGAAACAGCATAAAATGCCTCACAGAATGAGCGCATATAAAGAATGATCTGTCTTCATTATGCATTAAGTCTGTACTGCATCACACACTTGCCTACATGCATCGGTGAGTGCACACAAACATCCTTGTTGTCAACATCTGCGCACCCACAAACGTGGGATCCGAACACACATACAGGCACATTTAAAAATGGTGCCTGGAAATGAAAATTAAAAAAAAAAAAATTCCTACTGAACATCTTTTAATAAAATGTTTACAGTTTTTAGAGGGAGCAGAAGGAGGAGACTTCAGCACTAATTGCTGGGCAAAATATCACAGTACTTTTTATGAGGAATTTATTTTTGCTCACAACATGCCAATTAAATAGTGTATCCAGATTATGGAAAACTAATGTCAAATATAGTAGGGTATCAAATTAAAGGAAAAGAAGCATAAGGAAGGTGTTTAGACCACAACAAGGTGTCAGAACAGATTCTATGTACATAAGCTATGTGCCCAAATTCACTAAGTCTCTGAATATGTACTAGATTCTAGTGAGTCTAGTGATTCTAGAGAGAGAGAGAGAGAGAGAGAGAGAGAGAGAGAGAGAGAGAGAGAGAGAGAGAGAGAGAGAGAGAGAGAGAGAGAGAGAGAGAGAGAGAGATTATGAATTTCTGGTAGCATTGTGTTGGCATGAGCTGCACTACCTCTTGATCATGTAATATTACATTTAAAAAAAAAGTAGAGCCAAGCCATCTGCTGCCAACTCAGTCATCCATACATTCAGTCAATTATGTACATAATCCATGTAATGGGATTTCTAATATCATAGTGAAACATGAGCTGTCTGGATTTGTCTTCTGCTTCTTCACACAGAAGGTAATTTCTGTGACACATTTACACACACACACACACACACACACACACACACACACACACACACACACACACACACACACACAGAGAGAGAGAGAGAGAGAGAGAGAGAGAGAGAGAGAGAGAGAGAGAGAGAGAGAGAGAGAAATGATACATGTGGTCAGTATTTTTCTTTCTGTTTCTCTCAATACAGAATACACTAATCACAAAATGCCAAGCTTAAATCATCCATCACCCCCTGCATGTTCAACACCCACACTAATCTATCTATGTATAATTTATCAAACACTTATTTGAATATGTCATTTGATGTAGTCAGAGCTCATCATTTCCTCGCTTCACATCTTCTCAGCCCTAAAAAATAACCCAACTCTTTCACCTCCAGTGGGTTTCTATTGCAGAAGTAAATTTGTTTTCAAAAGTAAATGGAAAAGTACATTAATTTTATTTATTTTTTAATGTTTATTATATAATATTTCATTTATTATTTGATTTATTTATTAACACCAGTGTAAGGTGTAACCAGTCAGCCAACCCCGGTTTTGTATATGTTTTGCATTCAGGGAATTCAACTGTACAAATACATTTGAATATGACTGACCTCTGGTTATGAGACAGAGCCAAATGTGTATGATGCTGATAATGAAAGTGATATGTAGCAGTAGACACAATGTTCGCCAATGGAGTTTCTTTAAAAAAAAAATGTCTGCCTTTACTCTGTTGGGGTAATCATAAACTTTACTAGTGGTTGAGATGCAAAAGTGAAAAGTAGCTTTCAGAACTAATTGTGTTACTACTTCAGGCATTAAAAAAGTGCTCAATAACACAGACATAAAAAAATACTTTTCTGAAAATGTTACCCTTGTTGATGTTGCTTTCTTGTTTGGAACTAAAAGTAAAAATAAGTTGGTATAATTTTCAGTATAATCTAATCTAACATAAGGCACACATATTTTTACACACACACACACACACACACACACACACACACACACACACACACACACACACACACACACACACACACACACACACACACACACACACACACTCACTGTATATTTATACTGTATAAATATACACACATTTATATATTACACTTAGAGATTTGTGATTTTTGATTGATTCTGAGCTCTAGGTTGTCCTTATTGGGTGCTTATGGTGCCCTCTGTTGGATAGAGATAAAGGCAATCAGAATACAGAGATTTAATTCATTTTTAATTCCTATAAATAGTCTTATCATTTGTCCTAAAAGCATTATTTTTTGTAAAGCATTTTTATGTTAAGAAGAAATATAAAACAGTTACTTATTCAATTCAAAATCGATTCGATTCGATTCAAATTTATTTGTATATCACTTTTAACAATGGACATTGCCTCAAAGCAGCTTTACAGAACATAAGAAACAAGGTACAGAAAGTTTAATATTATACAAAGATTAGTATTATATAAATGTTCAAGATTAATATTAGACATATTTAAATTGTTTGTATTTTTCCACAATGAGCAAGCCTGTGGTGATCGAGGCATCCAAACAAAAGGGAGCCCATCCTCATTTGGGTGACACTGGAGGGTGTGATTAAACTTATATACATATAATACATTGACTTTATGTAAGTGATACCCATTTTTTTTGCTGAAAATGAATTTTACTTGTAAATGCTGTGGCATTTGACTTGAATATGTGCAAATGAAATGGTGTGGAAAATTAACAAGGAAGTCCCGCTGGATTGAATTAAACAACCAACAGCAGAAAAAATAAAACCCTCTAATTTAAAAATACCTCATAATAACCTGTCTCTCTTCACCTCATGCTACCTGCTGCTGCATTTTCCCTCCATATACAGGAACACAATAGCCACTGAGAATGTTAATTAAATTATCATTTTAATGACCCCCCTATTGCAGACCATTCTATAGAAGATTCAGTTAATTAACCATGGCTGTCTCTAAGGTCACATCAAGACAATAAACATCCAGGTTCCAGAGCTAATAGCAGATAATGACAGCTTTTTGGCTTTCTGCCTTCATTCTGCTTAAAATCAAGGTAGATTTATTTAATCTCTAATGAGTCACAAGCATGATAGTGAGATATGGCAGATGTTGCTCAACTGACAAATTTCCATCTCTTCTAATCATAATTTAATGTAATTAGGTGATCAATCTTAGCAATGCTATCATTCTGCTGTGTTTATATGTAATATACTGTATAGGTGGAAAAGGTCTATGTTATTTTATTTTACTATATTACATTTTCTGTGCATTTTACTATATTCCTCAAGGTTGGAGCTTCAGCATGGGTTCGGCATATCAGTTCCACAGCTGGAGGGTATTTGTAGTGGTGTGTGCTCTGCCATGTGTCTGCTCTGTGGTAGCTCTCACATTCATGCCAGAAAGTCCAAGATTCTATCTAGAGGTAGGAAACATTGGGCACTGTATGGTCCACACTATGGATCTTATATTTTAGGAATAAAACATGAATACACATTATGTTTCATTCCTTGTTTATAATAATTGTCATAGCACTGACGATGGAGACTCCTTCTAGAAATGTCTCCTCACCGAAAACATTTTTACTTATTCTTTTTACTTGTTTGTGTTCACAAGTCTTTGTATAAATTGTTAGGTAGATTCACAAGAACAGCACTGTGGTATAACTATACATAACTTATCATTTTATAAATGCATATCATGAATCACTCATCAAGTTTCACATCGTGTCTTAATGCTGCAGTTTAATGTATGATATAAACATTTTAGAAATAAATTTATAAAGGAAAACATTTATCTTTAACGTCAAGCTGGGTGGCAGTTAAATTAAACATGCTAGCTGGTTTAGTTTCCCACTAATCCAACTAATCCTCTCAGGTGGGGAAACACGACGAGGCCTGGATGATCCTCAAGCAGATCCATGACACCAACATGAGAGCACGTGGACAACCGGAAAAAGTCTTCACTGTGAGTTGAGATGATAATATAAAGGTTTTAGCATGATGACATTGCTTGAAATGTGCTGGTGGTCATCTCCTGCCTTTTTATGTGAGCTTTCAGAGGTTTTGTGTCATTCACAGCTACACACAGAAGAGACGTAAAGAGTGACGGCAGCTTTTATCAAAGCTTAGCACACACTTACTCGATGTGGGTATTAAGCTACCTGTCGTAATAATATTCACAGTTCTTACTTTACATCAGTACAAAGTGCACTATATATTGTGCTCTCGTTCCCTTAAGTCTGTTTTTGCTCATAAAATTTTGCACATAATCATTGGCAATTATTTGGGGAGCAAGATTAAAAAAAAAACAGAAGAACATATGCAATAACTAATATTTTATCTCAAACATACATGATCATAATAATTTGGTATCCTAATAATTTGATCCTATGCATTTATTATTTTGTGAAATGTGCTCTAGAGAGAATAAAAACAGTGAGTATCAGACTAATAAAACTGATTTTTCGAAACTGGTCTCCTTCATGCATCATATTTTACCCTTTCATTTTGCTTTATAAATATAGACACTTGTTTTTATTTAATATTACAGGTTTCTGTAGTGTTCAGTTTCATTACAGAACTCTGATATTGTGTTTCTGTAACCATTTCTGTGCTGTTATATCACTTCTGTTGGTGTAGTTTTGCTAATGAGAATGTGAAAAACTGAAATAAAATGAAGATTAATAATAAAACTACGACTATGTAAATGAAAAAAAAAAAAAAACTAGAACAAACAGCTAAACAATTGATTCTCTATTATTATTCTAATTGCAGGTAACTAGAATTAAAACCCCAAAGCAGATTGATGAGTTTGTGGAGATGCATCCAGAAACCAATAACCTTGTGTCCAAAGTTATTTTTCGAGTGAAGACGGAACTTTCTGGGGTGAGAATGATCGACTGGTTTACTTTTACATTTTACTTATTTTTTTATCATGTTTGGATCTAATGAACATCTCCATAACAATTTTCTTTCACAGATCTGGTTGAACTTTATGAAGTGTTTCAATTATCCAGTGAAAGATAATACAATAAAGCTGGCCATTGTATGGTTTACATTGTCATTCGGGTAAGAATTTACTTTTAATGGCGTTAAGTGCGTTTGAGTGATGGAATGCGTACAGATGACATTTTCTTTGTACCCTTTCCTGTCAAATTCTCGCAGGTACTACGGCTTGTCTGTGTGGTTTCCTGATGTGATCAAGCACCTTCAGGCTGATGAGTATGCTTCTAAAGTGCAGCGACACACCAATGAGCAAACCGAGGGCTTTACATTCAACTTCACACTAGAGAACCAGATACACACAAATGGCGCTTTCATCAATGACAGGTGCTGTACTCTAGCTTTAATAAACGTATTCACTTTAAATGCTTTACTGAATATGAGGCACAAGTCTGTTCGTTGGTTAATAAGAAACAAGAGCAAGGTACATGGAGGCAAAGTTTTGGTAACATACGATGCTACAAATATGAGAATCAAGAAAGAGCATATCACACAGTCAGGCAACAAACCAATGACAGGACGAGGGAGACAGGATTAGAACAAGCAAAATAAAATATAGATAGATAGTGTGGTAGCAACTAGGTATTGCTTTTTTGATCACTGAAATATTGCTACTTACAGCTACAGTGGTGTGAAAAAGTGTTGGCCCCCTTCCTGATTTTTTATGTACGTTTGTCACACTTTAATGTTTCAGATCAAACAAATTTAAATATTAGTCAAAGATAACACAAGTAAACACAACATGCATTTTTTAAATGAAGGTTTTTATTATTAAGGGAAAACAAAATCCAAATCTACATGTCCCTGTGTGAAAAAGTGTTTGCCCCTATACCTAATAACTGGTTGAGTCACCCTTAGCAGCAAGAACTGCAATCAAGAGTTTGCGATAACCTGCAATGAGTCTGTTACAGCACTGTGGAGGCATTTTGGTTCACTGATCTTTGCAGAATTGTTGTAATACAGCCACATTGGAGTGTTATTGAGCATGAACCACCTTTTAAGGTCATACCACAGCATCTCAATAGGTTCAGGTCAGGACTTTTACTAGGCCACTCCAAAGTCTTCATTTTGTTTTTCTTCAGCCATTCAGAGGTAGATTTGCTGGTGTGTTTTGGATCATTGTCCTCCTGCAGAACCCAAGTTCGTTTCAGCTTGAGGTCAGGAACCGATGGCCGCACATTATCCTTTAGGATTTTTTGGTATACAGCAGAATTTATGGATTGCTGAAGACCATCACACTATCACCACCATATTTTACTGTTGGTATGATGTTCTTTTTCTGAAATGCAGTGTTTCTATTACACCAATTGTAATGGGACACACACCTTCCAAAATGTTAAACTTTTGTCTCATCAGTCCACAGAGTATTTTCCCAAAAGTCTGGGGGATCATCAAGATGTTTTCTGGCAAAACCTAGACAATCCTTTATGTTCTTTTTGCTTAGCAGTGACTTATGACTGTTTGTTAGGTTCACACAGGGCCATGAGGGTTTGGATTTTGTTTTCCCTTAATAATAAAAACTTTTAAAAACTGCATGTTGTTATTACTTGTTATTTCTGACTAATATTTACATTTGCTTGATGATCTGAAAGATTAAATTTTGACAAATATGCAAAAATCAGGAAGGGACAAACACTTTTTCACACCACTGTATTTAGCACAGATTTTCTGCTGCTACTGATTATAATTTTTTTTACTTTGATTATTATGATGATGATAATAATAATAATAATTATTATTATTATTGTTGTTGTTGTTGTTGTTGTTGTTGTATTTGGAATACACCATGTATCATGTCCAAAGTTTTTATCCTTTTATCAATTGCACAGGTTCACAAATATGAAATTCAAGTCAGTGACATTCATCAACACCACGTTTCAAAGCTGCCATTTTGAAGATGTGACGTCTGTAGGATCATTCTTCCGAAACTGCTCTATTATTGATTCTTTCTTCTATAACACAGGTAGATTTACAGTTAAAACTTAAAAAAATAGTCGTTACTGGGCCAAACTAAAACTTTCTAATATAGTTGAAACCATAGTATACATTAATGTCTAAAAATACAATAATACATTGTTATTCTTAGATATTTAACAGTGGAAACCTACCACATCCAGCAAATAATATACCTATATAATTATTACTACATAAAGACAATTTATAGAATTATATAGGTATATTATTTGCTGGATGTGGTATGTTTCCACTGTTAAATATCTAAGAACAACAATGTATTACCGGGTTAAATATCTGTGTTTTCAGAATTTGAATGGAATTTTCTTTCAATTTTCACATACAGATATTGACGAATCCAAACTGATAAACACAGAAGTCATAAACAGCACGTTTCGTCACAACAAAACGGGATGCCAGATGACGTTTGATCATGACTACAGTGCCTACTGGGTCTACTTTGTCAACTTCCTGGGGACACTGGCTGTGCTACCGGGAAACATTGTGTCTGCACTTCTCATGGATAAAACAGGGCGCCTAACTATGCTGGGTAAAATGAATACTTATTTGATTGCAGTTTGTCTAAGCATCCACTAGCATGCAGTGGTGAATCATGTGGTTACTGTAAACCTCGGGGTTTTTGAACAGAGGATCAAGCCTCAGCACTAAGCAAAGCCCTTAACCCTCACTATATTATATTGAAATCAGAGCTCTGAGTATTAGATGATATGCAATCTGATATCTAATCGGATTATGAGCTCAATTTTCTTAGACAAGTTGTATGTTTTGTTCATGTTCAAAATTGTGTTGTATTGTATTGTATCCATCAGAGTCATACACATTCATATATTAAAATATACCAGTGGATTGCATCAGAGCCTGTGTTAAGTCTAGTTTGACACTGATCCATCATCTTAGACTCACATATCAGAAGGGTTCGTTCCCAATTTTACGCCATCAGAAAAGAGGTATTAACTGTACAAGTCCTTGTTGCTATGAAATGTGGATAAAGTATGGCATTAAAAAAAATCTAATAACATTTAGGATTTTAGAGGAAAGTTTACAGATGCTCTACATTCACATTACTAGGTAGATGCACATGGGATGTGGTAGCCTTGTGATTAATCTGTTGGACTACTGACTGGAAGGTCATGAGTTTGAATCCCAGGTCCACCAAGCTTCTTCTCTTAAATTGTAATTCACTCTGAATAAGGGTGTCTGCTAAATGCTGTAAATATAGATGTTAAAGCACAGATGGTGTCATATCAGTGACAAAAAATAGTACTGTTTAGTATAGCTGATGTATTTGTTACATTTAAGGTAAAAGCTAGTGCCAGTTAAAGTGTATCATGAAAACTGAAGATGCAAATATATAAGCTGCATTTTTTTCTCCGTCATTACTGTGTAATGTTGTGTATGTGACAAATAAAATAACATTTGTGTTTGATTTGAATTTAAATGAAGCAAACATGATTTCTGTGTATTTTCTATGCTCGCAGGATTCTCCATGATCCTTTCTGGGATCAGTTGCTTCTTTCTGTGGTTTGGCAACAGTGAGGCCATGATGATTGGAATGCTGTGCCTTTACAATGGCCTCAGTATCTCTGCCTGGAACTCACTGGATGTGGTCACGGTAGAGCTATATCCTACTGATAGAAGGTATGAATGGAGCAGGAACACACAAGCTTATAGCACACTCACATGTGCCAGTATAAATAGATACCACATACTGTTAACGTAACACCAGTGCGATCTGCATTGCTTCACTGTTGATCTATGACACTTATATGTAGACCAGAATTCTGTTAATGCAAAAGTCAATGCTTTGGACTCTTTTTTACTTACAGAGGGACTGGCTTTGGCTTCTGTAACGCCTTGTGTAAGCTGGCAGCAGTGCTTGGGAACCTAATCTTTGGCTCTCTGGTCAGTATTACTAAAGTCATCCCAATCCTCCTGGCATCATCTGTGCTGGTGTGTGGTGGCCTGGTGGGACTCCGACTCCCGGACACAAGGGCCAATGTCCTGATGTAGGACTTCAACAGCTTCACTCATGTCTGGCGTTCATGGCGCATGTGTCTCCCATTCATTTTCACATTGTTTGAGGCATTCTTTTTAAAAAGTTTTATTTTGAAAATCTAAAAATCATGAACTAGAAGAAGTGAAAAAGACTGAGGAATATGACAAATGTGATTACTGTATTAGTGGAATTTACAGAAGAAAAAGTGAGCGATAATGTGAGTCATATTATATTTTAGGGCATCTCATTTATGATGCAGAGCATTGCAGCACACAGCTGTATCAGGTAAGTAGGCTGAAAGTCTAAATACAGTATGGTGATGTATGATGCTGAAAGCTGGTCCTAATAGAGGTGTAAATATGATTGACTCATCTAATTAAGATTAAATTTTTGAATAAGATGCATAAAAAAACTTAATTTGTAACCTTAAGAGAGCCTACTGTATAAGTGAACAGCACGGGGAAAGACTGGGAAAGATACAAAGATATATCACAGCTATCACACATGTCATAGGAGGTCAGAGTTACTTTGTTTGTTAGGATTATAGCTGTTACAATTCATTATTTATTAAAATAATAAATAATTTTTTATTTTGTTTAATTGCATATTAAAAAAATATTTAAATACTCTCAAAAATCTAGCTAAAATATCACATTCCTGCTCTTTTACACATTTTGTGAAGGAATTTTTAACATCGATTTATTAAGCAAATAACTAATTATTGATTTAACATTGTGTGTGTGTGTGTGTGTGTGTGTGTGTGTGTGTGTGTGTGTGTGTGTGTGTGTGTGTGTGTGTGTGTGTGTGTGTGTGTGTGTGTGTGTGTGTGTGAAAAGGTCAAATGGTCACCACATTCTATATGAAGAAATGAACCCATATCCGTAAATAATATTGGCCTTTTAAAACTTGTGCCTCTCTTTTGCTTAACTAACACTCACTCTCAGATGAAGTATCTTGCCAAATAATCCATCAAAACTCCACTTGCTCATCAGTAAAACAGTAAAAAAAAAAAAAAATAATAACAGAAACCCTTTAAGAACACAACACTGTGCTAGGCATGATTGACAATGCAGATTTTGGTGATCCTGAGCTTTAAAAATAAAAGAGGATGTGAGGATATTGTAAATATAACCATGGACTATACAGTAGATTGGACATCATTATCAAGTCACTTTTAAAATATACCAGATTGGCTTTTATTGTTTTTCTTATCTGATAATTAATTTAATTTTAGATTTCTTTGATTTGTACTCATCCAGTGTCAGTATTTGTTTCTCTCTGATATATTATCATCATTATGTGCCACAGTCACAATGATACTTTCTACAGTATGTGCTGCTATATATGGTTGGTGTCCTTCATTACTGCATTCTAATCGTTGACACTACTGTTTTAAAATTTGGCAAAGACATATTTTTTAAAATACAATTTTGCAATGATTCTAAGCCATTCTGCTGTAAAATAATAATAATAATAATAATAATAATAATAATAATAATAATAATAATAATACAAAGTGTCCTGTACTATTTTTGATTAGGCCTCTGTCAAACCAAAGTGACTTACTGCTGTTTGACTCAGCAGAGCTATGCAGTCTCTGAAGTAGAGGTTTCTAATACAAAAGAAAAGTAGCTTATTAATTAATTTAGCCAAATTTTAATGAAGCAGTGTTTATCAGTATTAGAATAGATAATAATGTTATAGTATATTATTGTGTGTCAGCTAATGTGTTTACGCACTGCTTATGAATGTGTGTGCGTTTGTTTGGAAAATATCGTATGTACTGTACGATGCAGTGAGTGTGTGTATAAGTATTGGTGGAAACAAATGAAGAAAGATGCAATGTTTCTATGGTTCATCAAACTACATAAAAAAAAATAAAAAAATCTTTCCAACCATCTGACATTGCAGACAACTTTGCATGTGCATATGAAGTAATCTGTGTTCGTACTTAGTTTTGTGTTTTTATGTCCCCTTGCTGAGGGATAATCAGAAACAGATTATTTGGAGTAAATTAAAGAATGTAACATGCTCTGTGTTTTCTGAAAGTTGGGTGTACACTTTGTGAACATGAAAATACTGAAAAAAGCTTACTTTTGTGAAAGTAATAAAGATGTGTGTTGAAATGATTTTGTGTCTTTGAGAGAGAAACAAACATTATTGTATGTTTCTAAAAAAAAAACAATACAGTTAAATGCAAAAGTTTGGATTCCATGTGTTGTGTATTAAAAAAAAATCAATTGACCATGACTAAACTGTGGCTTCAGTCTGCATCAAGACAACAATCCAAACCTCAATAGAATTCAACCAAATGATAGATTTAAAAGAACAAACACAACATACACAATTATTGCACTGCAATATTAAAGGAATATCTGTGAAACCTAATGTAAATGTTTTGATGATATCATTTGATTATTTATATGGTATGCAAATGATCACACACACACACTACACAGTTTTGAATATGTATTTGTGTTTTAAATGTATATCGAAAATTTTAACTGCAACTATATTATCATCAAAATCATTTCATCTTATGCATGTGAATGATATTTTAAAGCTTTAAAATATTGTTTATATTAGCTACAGTTTTCAGTGCTGTTATTCTGTGGTCAAATATACATTTCAAAATTGTTGAACCATGTAGTTGCGTAACGTAGGCCACAGCAGGGTTACAGCAGTCATCACTTCATTCATTGTTATCTTCAGTAGCACAGTCCCACTTCCTTCATTGTGTTTCCCCTTTCGATTTGGCTTCATGACAGCTAGTACTATTTATTTGTAGGACATCACATGTTCATATATCTTTAAACACTGTTTTGTTTTTTTTTGTTTTTTTTTTTTTTACTAATTTATGCTTTGTTTTCCAGGAAGGTCAAATGCTACAGTAGTCAGCCTCTGTGGGTAGGATCAGCAATTATAACTGATTCATAACATATTGCAGAGCAGTAATTCATCCATCACACTATACAGTTTATACAGTGTAAAGACAGCAAGGCAAAAATTTACCTAATTTTTTACATGATAAATGGTATTAACTTGTTTTATTTCCTTGCTAAGGCACTGGTTCATCTTGTGTACATTTAATAGATATTTTCTATCTGGGTGAATAAGTAAGAAGCTGTATTCCTTCATGGCCAATTACAGACTTTAAATATATTTAGGTACGATTCTGCCTGAATAAGTTATTTTTTCTTTCTTTTTTTCTTAACTCTGAGCCCATTTTTTATTTTGATCCCAAAACTACAGTTAGCATTAGCAAAAACTGCCATAACATCACTTTTAAGTTCACTAAATTAAGAATATAATCATGAAAAATACAATATATAATTATTTTAATTTGTATTTTATTCAATTATTTTTATTTAATTTAATTTATTCATTTTTTTTTATAAGAATGATCACAGTGATCACAATGCAGTCATGTCCTTTTTTCTTCTTGTTTCTTGTGTTAGCATGTTAGCATGGACCATAATGAAGGGGGGTGAGGTGTAAAATGTAAAATGGCTTAAAATGAGGGGCCACATAATGTTTTTGTTCTGATCTCACAGCTGAAGCCAACTTATAATTATATTGTTTGTATTATTAGTAAAGAAAAAAAATTGCCTTTAAATGAAATACACTTAACCATATACTATTTTGTTTGTTATTGTATTTTTTTAATTATTTTTTCTTATTTTTTAATTGTTTTTAATTTTTTATTTGTATTATTTTTTTTATAATTTTTAATATATATATATATATATATATATATATATATATATATATATATATATATTTTAAGAGCATTAAAATGCATAGGAAATATTTCATCCATATATATATATATATATATATATGAAAAATATATATATATATATATATATATATATATATATTTTAAGAGCATTAAAATGCATAGGAAATATTTCATCCATATATATATATATATATATATATATATATATATATATATATATATATATATATATATATATATATGGATGAAATATTTCCTATGCATTTTAATGCTCTTAAAAAAGAGAAAATCAATTGTGGTTGGTGATAGTTATCGACATTAAAGGCACTCACAAAGCAAAAAACACCAGCGGTTTACCAGCATCCATCTGGAAGCATGTCATAAATGATAAATGATTGATGATTGTGTTTTTGTGATTTTTCACATATTTTGATTTCCTGTATTTCACTGTTATGACTGAAAGAGTGTTTCTGACACAATTATCAGATGGTGGGAATGGCAATGATAGCACATGACAAAGCAGGCCTCAACAATATAATAAGCAGGTAATTCAACCCAACCTATTCAACAAAGCTCTCACACATTTCTTGTCAATCTCCTTTTGTACAGAGAAGCACAGTACAACAGCCTCACCTTTTTTCAAATTTTAGATCTTTTAACACAATACTACAATGCATATTGTGTTAACATTGTCTAATATTATATATTTATATCATTAAATATATATATAATTTTATATTTTTATTTTTAAAGAAATATAATATACTTTTAAAATTATTTTATTTATTAATTTATTAATTTTTTATATACTTTTTTCTATAATTGTTTTATTTTTTAAAAGATTTAATATAAAATTAAAAAAAAATATTATTTTTTTAATTATTATTTTATTTGTATTATTTTTTTACTCCATCATATACTGTATATTATACATTCCTCAGTTCATACGTCACGCGCTATGCCCTGGTTTTATTTACCGCCTTTCACCGCCAGGTGACGCAATTCCCGTGACTCTTCGCGACACTCTGCGCTCTTTCCGTGGCGAACTGTCAGTAAAGGAAACTGTTTAGTGACAGAACCTGAGCGCGATGGGAGAAGTCTTTCACACCAGACTACATCACACATGACAGGATACTTCTTTTAAACAGAATCTGACTAAAACACAAGGACTTACTTTGTGTATTTCTGTAAAAAACAATAAAAACAAAGTGTCAGAGGAAGTGCAGTCGGTGACAGGATGTACTATGAGGACGGAGCCACTTCACACAGACCCAGATATGGATGTAAGTACACGACTTCATTTAGAAAAAAAGGCTTTTCATTTCATTTTATATGTATAGAATAACTTTATTTAACCCTTCAATGACTTAAGTCATGATTAAAAAACAACTACAGGCTAAAACTCAGCAGCAGAGATGATTAAGAGCTAATTATTATTATTATTATTATTATTATTATTATTATTAGTAGTAGTAGTAGTAGTAGTAGTAGTAGTAGTAGTAGTAGTAGTAGTATTATATGTATTCAATTATTATTTATTATTATTATTATTATTATTATTATTAGCATTTAACGCTTTAAAGTTGTGACAGTCTACAGGTAGCTTAACCTGTCAGACCATGTCCAGCTTTCTGTGAACATTTTGTTGCCCTGATATAAAACCATACTCTTTTAAACCTAATCTTAAGCTCATTTTAATTATTTCATTTAAAAAAAATGGTTTCAAATGGTACTAGGCAAGAGAACCCGAGGCAGTGACTCAAATCAAATCCTGAGGCATTTAGTCATTGCACTTAAAATGTGAATAGGGATTAGTATAAAGAAACACTTTCTCTTGTTAAACATTAGCCTTGGCAGTTGTTAAAGCACATGACAACAATGAAATAGTTTAAATGACTCCCAATAAGTATACATGAGAGTTTTTGTGTCAGTTCTACAACACTGGATGTGAGATAAGCAGATTGAAGCTTATAAATGAAGAACATTATACACAATACATTGCATTATTATACATACATTTATGTATTATTTAAAAATGCATGATTTAGAATATGCAGTTTGTGTGATGTTTTGGATTCACGTCTGATTTGGATAACAACCTGTTTCTCAATACATATTTTTTCAGTGTGTAACATTTGTTTTGCTGGTTTAATATTAACCCAAAACTTCTCCACTAGGTCAGAGTTTTTTGGAGTTTTGTTCTCTAATCTTATCCTGTTCACTCCATCCATGTTTGCTTTACACAAAACATACCATCTCGGTTGAGCAGTCCATCATGTTCCTCTTAACTGCATAATGTCCTGGGAGTTCTGAAAGCATGCTATCCAGTGACCACTACAAATAATTTAGTACTATGAATCTAATGGAAGTCTGAACTTGAGTATGTCTTGGGTTTTAAAATTGGGTTAAAATACCGGCAATGTTTAAATGACATTAGAAATCACGTGTTTAGTTACAATGGTAGACAAATCAATAGTGGCTAGGACAAGGTTATTAGTATTAAGTTATCGTTGCTTGGTGGATGCATACAGTAAGTTCAGTAAATGCATGTAGCAACACTATATGGCCAAAGGTTTGTGTACAACTGACCATGACACTTATATATGTTTGTTGGACATCCCGTTCCAAAGGCATAGCATTTATATGGACTTTTCTGGGTAGGATTTTCACTAGATTTTGAAATGTTACTTCAGGATTTGTGATCATTCAGCCACAAGAGCATTACTGAAGTCAGGCAAAGATGTCTGCTATTCCAGTTTATCCCAATGATATTCAGTGGGGATGAGGTCAGGTTTCTTAACTGTGGTGTAGTAACGCTTCTGGTGTAAGAAGCTGTCACCTTACAGCATCTGAAAACTTTGGGGAAATGTTGCAAACACAGTGACACATTAAAAACATTGTTAGAAAATGATAGTAAGCATACAGTATAGACGTTCAGTTAGTTTTATTAATTAGGTTTATCCAAAAGACTTTATCAAGAATATCTTCTGTATGTCTTCATTCATATTCGAGATATACTTACTGTTCTGCATCCTTTGCCCCAAGTAAACACATCAGCCCCCAATGCAACTCCTTACAGAGTGAAACAGAATTAACTGAGTAGTAGTAGTAATACTGTAGCAAACCACTGATTGAGTCACATCCTGTGAAAGGCATCCCTGGGTAGGGGGGTTTTTGGGGTTGTGCATGTATGTATGAGTGTTTTGGTGGTTCTGGATACAATCTGGATAGTACACCAGTCTACTCTAGTATTTAGCTTACAGAATTTACAATAACAGCCTTTCCTTTATTCACAGCTTATGGTATTATAACTGTATTGTATTAAATATTGACTTTAGAGAGATATTTTAATTCAAGCAGTAAGTTTTTGTGATTCTTACAGTGGGTTTATTTGCACACTGTATATAATAAGTGTATATTAACCAACCAGCCCATAACCAGTTTACTGAATCAATGAGATAAGAAAACGTATGATTTAGAATCGAATACGGTGTGCAGTCCTTCTTTCTTGTTGATCATTTACTCCCACATGTGGTGTGATGTAATGTTCTTAGCTATCCTTTTTCTTAGCAGTGAGGTGGCGATGGATAGATAGAGGCGCTAAGCTTGAAAGAAATTGATGCGCGATGAGGCCCACTGGAGATCAGTTGGCAAGCCACAGCATGTATGTCTGAGCTTAAAGTTTGCCAGGCTGTTAATCACAACGAGGCACTCATTTGCAAAAACAAAGGCAAGCACGTGATTGTGTCATTAGAATTCATTTTTATTAGGTGAGTGGAGACTGGGAAAACAGTTGGTGCTGTGCTGGCTGCATTCTGTGTGCTCATCTTCTGGCACAAAGGAATAATGATGAATCAGTCAGCCCGTGATGTAAGTCACATGGTAATGCATGATGCACAATAAACTGTTTTCATGCACAACATTTACTACATCTTATGTTGATGATAGTGATGTATGTTCCAAAGATATTTTCATTAGTATCACTGGTACTCAATACTGATTCTATACATTGACTTGACCACACTAAAGTTTCTGTACCGTGTAAACGTAGATCAGTAGATAGACATGCAACATGCTTTAAGGTCGTTTTATTAAGGTCATGTGGTTTCATTGTCATTGTCATATGGGTCAACAGCACATGCATTGATTTCACCATATTAAATCGAAACACATGACATTAGACCAGAGAAAACATGATTTTATTGCTGTTGTCTCTCAGCATCAGAGTCTGAGGAACATGTTAATTATATTCATATGTTAATAACCACATCAGGCTCTTCTCAACCATGTTATGACATCATTCCCTTGCTGATATCCTTAATCCTGTTTAAGGAAAAGCATATTTTGATCAAATAATTAACACCAGGGATGTGTGATGCCATTACCACCCTGAAGATTACTTTTTCAACAACACCACATGATAAACAACTTATATCATTGAAATAATTAAACTAAAGTTGTAATTTCCTTTTTTTATCACCACCGTACATTTTCCTCTAAAGCGCTGGCATCAAATCAACAATTAAAAAACACTGTTTAAAGCTGATTGTGTGACGTGTCTGAGATACAAATCCCTTTACACCTTAGTGTTACTAAAGAATTTGAAAAGTATTAAAACTGGTCTTAATAGCCCATCTGTCTGAGCTGCTTTAACAGAAAAGGAATCAACACCTTCTGGCCAGGCTGTGGTCTTCAGTTATAAATACTTAAGTCACATGTAGACAAAGGAAGCTAAAAGTTAAACTGTAGCTCCACTTTGTCATCTATTATTATAGACGCCAGTGAGCTCTTTGGCAGCAGGTGTAGTTTTGAAGGGAGAATGTTCTCTGTAATCATAGGCTTTGAGAATTAAAGGTGGTGTCTACACTTGTTGCACTGATACAGTTATCTTAATAAGTTCATCCGTAAGTGTCAGGCAGAAACTCCACCGAGGTTCCATAAGATTGCACACAGTTTTAAACAAAGGCTATAAGATTTCAGGAAAATGCTCTATGCAGTAGCTTTCATGTTAACCCAAAATGGCTTTAGCTAGTTGTTTACAGCACTCATGCATTTAGCAACAGAAGACAGAGGGAACGGATTGAACGAGAATCGTTTTGATCCACCAGTAAGAACTTGATTTCCATGTTTTTTCTAATTATCTTAATGGACCTAATTGTTATACTCGTTGCTGGTAAAGATTGCTATGGTGGCACTGTATGGGTTGGTGTAAATGTAACATGGGTCTCCATGGTTTCTTTTGGGTTGACTTTTGTTCTGCACTTTCTAATTGTACATTTTTTTTGCAGCCATTGTGGATGATGAGAGGCTCTCGGCAGAGCAAATGGATGAAAGGAGACGGCAAAATATCGCCTACGAATATCTCTGTCACCTAGAGGAGGCCAAGCAGTAAGTTTATACTTAGACTTTAGAACTGACAGATAATTGTCTCTATTATTTGATGTTGGCCCCTTTAACAAATTGATCTGCTTGCGTTTGTGTGGTTTATGGGCACATAAACTTGGCTTATGTTTTATATTCACTCTGATGTGTGATAGGTCTGGGTTGTGTTGGGATTTTTGAGATTTCCAATACAGATATGCAAAACTAGAAGGCTACATTTTTCTTACCTTTTTGTAATGAATAAATGAACGAATAAACTACACGTTATTTACATCATTTAGCAGATGCTCTTATCTAGAGCGACTTACACTTATATCATTTATACACCTGAACTGTATGGGTTAAGGGCCTTGCTCAGTGGCCCAGGAGTGAAAGCCTGGTGGCCCTTGGGTTTGAACTCACAACCTTCTGATCAGTAGTCCAACACCTTAACCACTGAGCTAACGTGTCCCCACGTGTAAATACTGCTCATCACATACCCTATACTGTTGTATATATATAGAGAGAGAGAGTTTCAGATTAGATATAACACATATATAACACAATTTATATATACACATAGCAATAGGTACGTATACAGTTCAATGTGCTAACCAACTAGTTATTTTCAGTGCTAACAGCTGAATCCAATCCCTTACAAAACTAAAATTACCCAACATTCTCTTGCAAAAGTCAGAACGCTGAACAGTAAACTTTTTGTGTGCTTGCCGGTGGTGTGTTTCACTCAGATTCTCCAATCTCTGGCAGCAACAAAGCAGTGTTGCTAATCCCAAATTGTAATCAAATGTTTCATCAGGTTTGACATATCACCTGACTTTAAAACCACTAGACATTTTTGCATTGGGAACTGAAAAACAGCAAGACTTCAGCCATCCACTCCTTTTCCACTTTTTTTTGCCTAATTTTGCCTAATTCTATTTTTAACATATTCAAATTATATTATTAATATTGCCACGTATAAACTTTACATGCTGCTTTTCTGCACAGATTACATGACTCTTGCCCATGGCATTGTCCATAACCCCTGTTCCAGGAAACCTGTCCAATTGCATTAGGATTACCGTGCTTGTCACTAATTGGCCTGTAAATGGCATTATGTCCTACTGTTCTGTGTGAGTCACAGAAACCTGGCCATTGGCACAAAAAGCTTGACTCCTGTAATCCAGGTTATTCATCAGATTAATACTGTATAAGAGTGAGGTCAATGCAAAAGCATTATAGATTTTTTTTTATCTAACTGAATCTATCTATATATCTGTAGGTATTGAACCTCCTTTGTGTTCGGTTCTACATGTATTAGTAATGACATACATTATACTATGAAAAGTACATTTATTTTTATATAGTATTTTTCAAATCTAAATGCTGTAAAACTTTAACTTTTCTTCTCGTTGTGGGACAGTAACATTATCCTTTGCAATGTCTTAAGCATTCTAAAATTTTGTTCTGTTTTAGCTCATTAATCCACACTCCTGATTGTTTCCTTCACTTCATTTTAGGGACATGTATGGCAGTGAGTAGCTTGTCAGCTGATAGGCACACACTCTTTCCCACACCTTTCTCTCTCCTGCAAACTGATGCTTTACTGAGGAGACTTTGTACCTGCTGACTTAAAGTAAATAATACATGTTTACTCATGTGTGCTTTGTAGATAAGAGTCCTTTGGGAGAAAAATTTTCCTATTAACTGTCAGTGCTCTATGACGTTAAAGATCTGGGAGGTGTGGTAGCCTAGAGGTTAAGGTGTTGGGCTACCAATCAGAAGGCTGTGGGTTTGATCCCAGGTCCACCAAACTGCCATTGTTGGGCCCCTGAGCAAGGCCCTTAATGCTCAGTTGTATTAAAAAAATGGCTCTGGATAAGGGTGTCTGCCAAATGCTGGAAGTATAAATCTATGAGTTTAGTCTATTATGCTGTAGGTTGTGATAAGTGACAAAGCAGATCACATCTAATCCCCAAGGTGCTTGTCGTTGACTCACAGCTTTTATTTTTCTCCACCAATCAGATCTTTCTCTTTCTTTCTGCTTTTCAATCCTTGACATTTGGGATGTAGAAATACTGGCAATCTCAATTACAGTCCTAAACCGTAAAAGTACTTAGTAAAAGTAACTTTAATAATGACACTTTATTCAAATGTCTCTAACTGCAATTTAGTGGGCAATGTTAATGAAAATATAATATTGTGTATTTATATACATTTATTTACTATAACTTTAGAAGGATGCATGTTAAAATGTTTACAATTAGATGCATGTTAGAATGACAACTTTGAATGTTCACATGTTTACTGTGAAGTGAGGAAACACAACACTATTAGCATGTGGAGAGATGCTCTTTCTCTGCCCTTCTGTCCTCTGGTACAGTTTCTCTTTAAAGTCATATTCATGCTGATGATCTCGTATGCATACTGATGTAACCTGAACAGTACTATATTGAACATGACTCCCTTCTAGGACTTTTCTCAGAATTAAATTTGTAACACTCTGTAACAAAACGACAGTTATGTGTGCACTTCCGGTTTGAAGTTTCAAGTCTCATAAGTTCTCTCCAGAAGTAGCAACTAATTTTAGGAAGTAAGAATATATATAATATCAAGATCAAATGAAATACAAACCTTTTACAACCTTATACAAACCTGTAAAATCAAGTACAATGAAGTAAGTTTGGCATAAATTATATAGCAAGGATACAGTATCTATTTAAAATTGTACTGTATTACAGCCAGGGCAGGTTTATCCACATTTAACTAAACATTACATTTGATATGCAATGCCCCAGTCCACTAAACTGCAGTTTTCTACAATTCACACGAGCAAGAACAGTAAGGAATACATTTAGGTTTGTCTAGGGTAGATTATGTCCAAATTAATGCTGTCCCCCAACTGAATGTTAAAGTTCTCCCATTTACAGACAGGTTGTGCAAGGTGTATAAGCTATATATCTTTGTAAAACCTTGGTATTGGAATATACTGTTCATCTTGAAACTGGTGACCTAGTTAAGAAGTAACACCATGTTCTCTAAAACACTTTAACACAATAAATAAATAAATAATAATAATAATTACTGGAATTATCTTTCAGATTTGTAGTTGAAATCCTTAGTTGACCTCATCAGACTCTCGTTCTATATAAGAGACAGTAGCCTGGCATAACTAGAGACTCCCGATCACTCTTCAGTATCCAACTGATCAGTTTGTGTTGACAGAAAACACAGCTTGTGGGAGGAGGCAGCAGAACTGCTGATGTGTGATGGGGCAGCATGTTGTCTCAGCCATTGTTGAGCCATCTGTGTTGTTTTTAATTAAACTGCCCTGAAAGTTAGATAACACCCCTAGTAAGACGTCAAGTAATACAAACATGAGTGTGCATACATACACTACAGTATTGAATAACAGTGTGCATGTTCAGTGTAAACTGCAAACAAACAAATGGCAAAATAATAAGAATTGAAACTATAGTTAACATGTAAATATGTAGTCATGGTAAGGAAATTTTTATATATATATATATATATATATATATATATATATATATATATATATATATATATATATATATATATATATATATATATTTATAGGATTCCCACAAATCACGAACACAAGTTCTGCAAACAGCACGTCAGTACTTGCATTTCAGCAGTTCATGCCCCTACATCAGCTCCTTTCATATGCAGCTTTGTGCTTTGTAATGCAATATAACCATTTGGAGAGACACCAAGCACATTGCACATTCCATTAGCTCTTTTTCACATGAATTAATTGTGTGCCGGATTGTCTCTTCATTTCAAGCAGGTATCTTCCTCCTCTTTAGATAGTGGCTAACCAGAGATGTCAAGAAAGGTCTTCTTCATGTTTTTGAGAAAAACGAGAGCACCGAGTTAGATTAGAAAGACAGCTCACCAGCACCTGGGATATTGCCATTACCCCTACACAGGCATGGCAAAAACTGTGGCAGTGTAGGTGCCATGACAATGGAGCCTTGTTTTAGTGGGTCAGGGTTCATTTGTTCAGTGGGTCATGGACCAGTGGTTGCCACATTGAAAGGAAATTGCACTGGTCTGCATCATTTAACCAGCATTTTCAGGAGTCAGTGATCTGTGTGATATACAATCTTGGGATGTTTTTCTGATTGTATGATCATCCTTGTGTTAACATTTTGAGGGTGCTCACTAATATTAATCATTATGTTATTCTGCTTAAGATTACATGTGAGAAATACCGAATGTGACGACTATTGCATAACAGTACCTGTATTGCTGTGCTTTAACAGTATAATGATATTCACAATAAACAGATGTTTTCTCAATCATTTCTAAATAGAGCTACTGTATATAGATTTTACGAAAGCTTTCCAGAAAGATTCACACGGCATATGATTGCACGTGATCTGGAGTTTTTTATTTTCATGCCTGCAAATGGTCTAATATGAAGGAACAATGAAAGACCATGTTCATTAATGTGAACATAAAAGATGCATTTACATTGTTGATTAGAAACTAGTTTATTCACGTGTATGCTGCCTAGTTTATGTTTTGGGAATTAGACACAATTAAATCCATATTATGGCAGGTACAAACAAAAATACTTGGCGCAATCCCTGAACAAGACAGGTAGCCCCACAGATATCAAAACAAACAATCTTTCCTGTTAGTCCATGCCCACATCAGGTTTTATCCGAATTTAGATACAGATGCAAATATTTGGAGCACAAAACAGATCAAGATGATAGTTGCATTGTGTTACACCACTAGTGTAAATGTGTATTTGTTTAAGCTTATAGTAAACACAAGACTATATTTTTTTCTTATAGTCCTTACGTCATTGCCAAACTCATGTGAAAGGAAATGAAATCACTCTGATGTTAACAGAAAGCTCATTTAAAGCAGCATCAAGCTCCTACTCTATAAGCTGATATTCTCATTTTGTAGATCACATACAGTATGACTTCACAGCCTGAGATATTTGTGCAAGGAAGTGAGACATCATCTCAAAAACTGCCTGCATTTGGTTGCACTACAGAACTGAAAACCTGTTGTGTGCATTAAGGGGAATATTGTGCAGATATATAGCTCTTTTTAAGTAAGATTATGTCACTTATATATTCCAGTACAGAAAATATATCTGATAGCCAGAGATAACTGTTGGCCTTGCTGTGTACCAACACCATGTAGGATGATCAGACTAATATTAGTTCAAAATGAATATTTTATAAGAAGACCTCTCTTGTAAGTCTGGATAAGCAGCTAGCTCTCTAAAAGCTTAAAGTTTAATTTGTACTAAAAGCTTAAGAGACAATTTATAATGCTTTTCCTAAGGGAATGTAGAGAAGATTTTTATGATTTCAGACTGCTGGCAAAATAATTCTTGGAACACATGTTGCCAGCACATATAAGAGGATGACGACGGTCAGGTTTTTGGTTTAAGGTTTGTGATTTAGATCTGAGATCATCTAAATTTTCTTTTCAGGTGGATGGAAGCCTGCCTGGAGGAGGAACTTCCTTCCACCACAGAGCTCGAGGAGGGCTTGAGGAATGGCGTCTACCTCGGGAAACTCGCAAAATTTTTTGCGCCCAAATTGGTTTCTGACAAGAAGATCTATGACAGAGACCAGAGCCGTTACAAGGTATGCAAAGTGAATTCAAATTTAACGTGAAAGTTTATTTGGATAGATGTCAGTAAGTGAATATTCTGTCTACAAAGCTTAACGCTTTAAGAAGCTCTAGACTCAAATGTGTCCGTCCCACTGCTTTTTCAAGAAGCTCTGTATCCTAAACACACCACAGACATTCTAACTTCTTCCGTATTCCCACGAGTGGAGATAAACCACTGATGTGTATTTAACGCATCAGTTTGATATCTTTGACTTTATTGTTCTGAAGAAATCAATAATAACACAGTATCGTATTGACTAATTGTGTATTTTATCTGTTTCATGTCCTTTTCTTTTTTGTGTTGTCCAGCAAACCGGGCTACTTTTTAGACACACAGATAACACAGTTCAGTGGCTCAGAGCTATGGAGTCCATTGGTTTGCCAAAGGTGAGGCTTTTAGTGAAGAATTTACACACTCAAACTCACATGGTGTGTAGTATCAACCCTCTGCATAACTAAGGACTAAAACAAAGCTATTATCCTATACAATATACAGTAACCCTTATTTTTATGTCTGTACAAGGCTCTATATATATATGACCTCTGTCTTTGGGTGCTGATGTATCCTGTGACTTGCAAAAAATTTAGTAGGCAGTACCTGGCAGAGCCTTTCCCTCAAGGGCGGAAAAGTTGTAGCCAGTTGCAAACTTGGGTCCTCATCAGGTTTTAATATTACAGTATATACCTACTACAATATCAGCATTTGTACTAAGCATTTGTACTAAGAATATACATTGTGTTCCTTTTTATTCTTTAAGTATTAATTGAGAATATTTGGTGTAACTGAGAAAGTTCAAAATCAGACCTCTTCCATACAATTAGACCATAATTGTTATGTAATCAGACTACATAACATACAGTAATAACTGTTAGTGTGACAGTGCAAAAATGTGTATGAGCTAAAAATGTGGTTACTCCACAGTTCTGCTGAAATCTGTTGTTGCAGGTGAAGAGAATTATTGACATTTTCAGATTTTCTATGTGAAATATATATATATTATGGCCACAAAGACTAATATTGCTTACTCCTTTCAGATATTCTACCCTGAGACAACTGACGTGTATGATCGTAAAAACATGCCCAAAGTGATCTACTGCATTCATGCACTCAGGTACCGGCGAAGGATCTTTCAATAATGTATGCTGCTTAGTATACATACATAGCAGTAGAATACAAACCTGAAATAATGTAGTGTGCAAATGCTAGCTCATGTGGTTTGTGGTGCTTAAGTGCTTGCCATGACAACCTCGCCCAACATACCAAGCTCACGTCCTTGATGGTTTCACTGACAAGTGTCCTGCGGTACATCATCTCCAGAGCCCCTACGGTTTACTTCCTGCCTGCTTATAGTCATTTCCTGTCACTGCTTCCTGTCAATTCCTGCCTTTTTGACACAGAAGCAGAACTTATTGTTAAAAGGTGGCCTATTTCTTTATCTGAATCAGAATCAGATATTTCTTTTTCAAAATCTACATTTATTTTCTTAGTTTTCTGTCGATAAGATTAACAATAAACAGTCATTCATAATCAGTAGCTGTGATAAAGTAGCATATCCTGGAAAAAGGTTTTAAAAAGTTTTTCTCTATGAAACAGTTCATGTTAGTTGATACGGCTGCGCACGCTGTTTAATCAGGTGCCGAGCCTAACAGGAAACCTGTCTAAAGAGATGCTTTCTGTTTCCTTTCTGCTTACATGTTACTTATATACCTCACGTCTAACTCCAAAGTCAACAGCGCCCCCCTGTAGCATTTCAACTTCAGTTCTGATCATCAAAAACACGTGGCCCTTTAGTTCAGTTGGTTATTAGGTATATATTTGTGCTTGTTTTGCACTGAAGTCTATAATCTGTTAAATACATTATTAATAAACATTCAACTATGCACATTATTAATATTCCATTGTCTGAATAAACCAATAGCAAGACAAAACAGTGTATGGTAATCTTCATCAGCCTCCATTGCTAAGCAGACGCTTGAGTGTAATTAGCAAATACATGTCCATATGTTTACTGACTGACAACAAGAAGGCTGTTGTCATTTTTAGTTTAGTTTAGTATTTTCTTGCTCTTGCACTTTCTTTCTCTCTCCTTGTTGCTGTCTTTCTCCCCACCTGAGCCTGTCTGGCTTCCTTCCTCTTCCTCACAGAAGCACTTCCTTCCTGACCCTGTTGTAAACTCAGCTTCTCAGTCGGACTAAGCAGTCTGGAGGCCAAATGGATCCAGGGAAACCCCCTCCTAAGCAGAGGAAATAGCCACAGGCATCAAATAACCCAAATCCTCTTCATTGTGTTTAGCCTGTGTTTAATTATACACTGCATATACACATTTTTTTGATTGGATGCTGCATCCATTGATGCCTGAAAAAAAATCTGTAGCTATGCTTGTGGAAAAAAAAAACAGTTCCCCTCCCCTCTCCCCTCTGCAACTTAGTGCAAAGGCTGTAAACAATTTAATTAGTGTGAGCCTCCCAGTCTTGGTTAGTCATTGTAAGCTGTTTCTCATGTGCCAGGGGTTAAACATTTCACCCTTTGCTCCGTGTGATGAATAAAGCAAAGAAAGAAACCGCCATTTCTGTCCCTATTGTCTTTAGAGGTCAAAGGTACAGGAAACATGCAATCTTATCTTACATACATACCCAAGCACACAGTACACTAAATGTTTTAATGATTCATCGTCTACTTGCCTTTTATCAGCAGGTAGATGAAAGTTTAATGGAGTTTCCAGGCACCTGTAACAGGCAGACCGAAGGATTACTTCTAACATTGTCAAGACTTGACCCTACTGCATACTGACCTCTTGTGTTAGAAACCATGCCGTTACACCTGCACATTTCCTATTGTACAGATAATGCTAAATTATTCCTTATTTCAAGTAGGGATGTAGGTAGCCTAGTGCTTAAGGTGTTGGGCTACTGATCGGAAGGTCATGAGGTCATATCCCAGGTCCACCAAGCTGCCACTTCTGGGCCCCTGTGCAAGGTCCTTAACCCTCAATTGCTCAGTTGTATAAATTGAAATAAATTGTAAGTGCCTCTGGATAAGAGTGTCTGCTAAATACCGTAAATGTAGTATATCTTGCATTGGTTATTACATTTCAAGTTTAAAGCATAAATGGGGTACCATGTCAAAATTTGTACAAATGCTATTCACCATAAATCCTTGTTGTTTTGTGGTATAAAATCTGGTCTTAGGATTTTGTAATTGCATAACATTTGTACCTTTTTTTTTTCTTTAGCTTATATCTCTATAAATTGGGAATTGCCCCACAGATCCAAGACTTGCTGGGCAAAGTGGACTTCACAGGTATACAGATCCAAGTGTTACCTTCTCACCAATTACATGAACAGTATATTTATACTGTACTATACAATCATCTCACATTATTGTTCTCAGTACATTAATATGGAAAATTGTAATTATGCTAAATTTGTCATATTCAACACGCTGTCCTTCATCAGTCATAAGCACTCAGGTGTCTAGCCGACACTCCGTATGCATGAAAAAAACATAAATGCACAGAAGGTAATTACTTACCAAAGACCGTGGGCAATAGTGGCAGGTAATTACAAGCTATGCTTAGCTTAAATGTAATATTATTTTTATCACAGCTAGTAATGTGGAGTTATCACCTGTTGTTGTTTTACTTAATGACCTCATGGTTTATCTCAAATAATAATGATAAAAATGACTAAAATAAATTGAAAAATCTTGCTCTCAGGAAGGAGACAGAAACATAAAGGAAGGATGCAATTTCTTGGCTCATGACTGGAAATGAGAGCAGTTTCACACCAGTCTTGTGTTTTATCACCGTTGTAGCACCGTTGCTACAGGACTGAAAAAAAAAACATGTACACGTTTTTAAGTGAATTGAAATGTGTTCTATTTCTTCAGAGGAGGAGATCAGTAACATGAGGAAAGAGTTGGAGAAGTATGGTATACAGATGCCAGCCTTCAGCAAGATTGGTGGCATCTTAGCAAATGAGCTCTCAGTGGATGAAGCAGCTTGTGAGTAATTACACTGATTTGAGGGAAATACTACACTGTAATTATATTAGATTGTTGTAACAAATTAGACAATTATCATAAGACCCCATTTACATAGAGATAGAGAAGTAACTATAATAGAGATTAAATCAATTTCTGGATCCGATTTTATCCAAAGTGTGCTGTTATTTTTTTTTAAATCACTATGTATACTGTTGAGGATATTCTTGGCTAACCAAATAAAAGTTGAATAATCAGCTATTGATTTACTGAACTGGAATATTGAAAATTTTAAAAACTCTATATAATGAAATATCATATGACATACATATTGGTTAATAAAGAAAGATACTGCATGGCTGACTACAATTTAAAATTATACTTTAATCAGATAACTGAATCGCTAAGTACTCTTAATTATAAATTATATTTAAAGTCATTCCTTTTTTTTCTAATTCAAACCTGAAACTAAAAAGATGTTGTTTTTGTTCCTCCTAATTAATCTGCGTTGTCCTGTACTATATTCTACCTACAGTACATGCTGCGGTTATTGCCATTAATGAGGCCATAGAAAAAGGTCAGGCTGAAGACACCATGTCAGCTTTGCACAACCCAAATGCAATGCTGAGGAACATCAACATGGAACTAGCTCAAGATTACCAAGATACACTGAGCCAGGCCAAGAGGAGGAAAGAGACACTTGCCTCAGGACGTGTAAGACAAATTTTTCTTTTAGGTTTAAAACAGTGCAGTGGTAAAATACCATACATCTAATCAATGCTACAAATTACACAAACATTATGTCAATCACAGCTGTTCATTACTAACGTAGAAAGAAAATGTTAGAATGTTTGAAGCACACCGGGTGTTACACGTTACACATTGACATGGCAGGTGTTTGTGTCTTAGTTCCCATAGACGGATTGTACTTCAGTTCAAAGCTATTAAGATATACAAGGCATTTTGTAGGCAGTGAAATTTCTGCTTATTGTGAGTTACTTAATATACTGGTGTTTGTACATAGATTTAAATGACTCCTATCTGCTTTTGAGTGATGTATCTCATCTAAAAAGGATAAAAAAGAAAAAACATTTGAACAATGTTTGAGACTCAATGTATCTTAAGTATGTAACCTAGTGAACCAGAGTTAATGTATCTAATGATAGTCTCTAAGCCATTAATAACCATTAAGCACTTTTGTATGTCGCTCTGGATAAGGGTGTCTCCAACATTTAGGTACAAAAAGAACACAAATCACTCAAGAGTCCTTTTATTGACTCTTTGAATGCAGTTTTACCGGTCAGAGGTTACGTTATAGAGCACTATTAGAGCAATATTATTATATTGAATTATGCCAACTGTCTGTTGACTAACGGTCCACTAAATTCCTTTGTCTTTGTGTCTGTCCAGCGTTCTTCTATTGCAGCTGAAGAGAGGGATGTATATGAGGAGTTACTCACACAGCAAGAGATCCAAAACAGTGTGGATTTGGTCAACAGTGAGTGTGCAAATTTTCTCTACTCTTATTTTCACTTTCCATGAATTTCATTTAATTCAAATTGCCAGTGTAAATTTTTCTCTACAGGAAACGTGAATTATTGAGAAAAGCTTTGCTCAGCTTTCAACCCTGAAATATGTATTCTCTTTTTGTAGTGCTTACAGCTTTGCATAAGGTGAATCAAGCCATTGATTTCCAAGATAAAGAGGCTCTCCTTGCTGCCCTCAGGCTACCTGCTCTAGGGATTCTCAGTATATCAGAAGCGAACTCTCACTGTTACCTGGAACACTTCACTTCATATAGAGATCACAAAACTAAGGTGGGAATGGCAATATAAAATATTATAGTAACTAAAGTCTCGTTAGCTAAGGTGAGCTAAGGGCCCACAACAAATTATTATTTTCATTTTAGGAAAATTAGAGTCATTTTTGTTATGATTTTTGTCATGATTTTTCAACATAAGCTAAATCCATGTGATTGTCTTTCGAGTTAAACAAAGGAGGATTGAAAGCAGGGGTGATAGACTATCCAGTGAGGCTGACAGGTTCACAATAATAAAAAAAAAAGACACCTGGCTAAAGTGATGTTACTGTATAAGATAATGATTTGTATCTAAAATGTTAACAAAGATCTTTGCTCTTTTACTATTATTACATTCTTTAAAGCATCATTTGTCGCAGGCTCATAGCTTTTTTTGTATCTATACTGTAGCAAGATAGAAAATTACTTTGCGCTGTTGGTTAAGGTTAAGTTGTTGGTTAAGATATGACAAAGAAAGTAACTTAGGAACATCTTTTTCTGTAGGATATAGGTGCTGTAGCTCAGCTGGAGAGAGATGAGATACAGAGGGCTGTGAGCACCTGCAATGACTTTGCTGAAGCAGAGAGACTAAGTATGCATCAACTTTAACTTTACTTTATACGTCGTGGAAACAAACCTTATGTCTTTTTGACTAAATATTACTCAAGCAGAAATGGTTAATTTTTTTACATTAAATTGCCAAAAAATATCAAAAGGAAGGAGTGTTCGGCCACAGGATGTAGTCCTGATAAATAATAATGTAGAATTTGCCATAAAATGTCATAATAAGTAGAAAGTAAATGTAAATATATATGTTAGTCTTGATGTATGTCATTGTTTTGATGGCATTAGAGCAGAAATCTGTTGCTGCCATCAACGCTGCTATTCGTCAGGGTATTGCAGAGAACACAGTAGAGGAGCTGATGAACTCAGAAGCCCAGCTGCCCCTGGTGTATCCCACTGCTGCCAGCTTGTACCAGTCTGAACTCTTCAGCCTACAGAACAGCTCAAAGGTCAGCTTTTTGTACTTGTTAGTTAAATAATGATGTAATTGATTGCTATGGCCACGATGTTCTGTGGTCAAACCATTGCAGTTTTTGAATGCTGATATATTAAAATAAGCTGAAAGCTGGAGTTTGTACTACAAGAGACTGACCTGATGTAATAATTGATATGCATTTAGTGCACCATTGAGGATCTGTATTTGCATAGTATATAGTGAATAGAAGTCCAATTTGGTACCGTGATTATTTATTGTTAGAGCTTAAATAAAACAATATATAGAGGAAATTATTGTCATGAGTAAATAAATCAGAGTATCATACATTGTATTATTATTTTTAATATTGTTATTATAAAGAGAGGAAATACAGACACCAGAGCACAATTAGCAAGTAATTGAGTACAATTGAATTGTAGTAGAGATAACTCGGAATTAACATTACTTCAGGTTTGTTTAGTACTGATGGCTTTTCTTTTTACTTCTTATGTTGGATTGTTCTGTGCCACAGAATAAGGCAGGTCTGAACCATGAGGAGTTGTGTGTTGCCGTTGAGATGCTCTCAGCGGTAGCTGTCTTAAATGAGTTGCTGGACACTAAGGATGCTGTGGCTGTCAGCGAGCAACTTTCTGACTCTCCACTTGGTTTCAGCAACATCGACCATGACAATATGCAGCGGTAATAAAGAACTGTTTATTGCTAAGGATTAAGAATCTGTAATGATGGACTTGGATGCTGCTGTTCCAGTTACTTTTCCCTGTAATTGTATTCATCTTGGATGAGCAATTTTATTGTAAATAGTTTAGTAATTTTGGGTCCTGATATATTATTTTGTTTTTTCTTCCAACAGGTATGCAGACATGCTGATAAAACTTAGAGCAGAATCTCTCACCCAGAGCCAGGAGTTTCTCACCTGGAACGATGTACAGAAGTGCATTGACACCATCAACTTTCAGGTTCACGAGGAAAATGAACGTAAGGGCTTATTGCGGACATACATTCAGCTGCCAAATACAGAAAATAGAGACTCTTTTGGATGTAAATGATGACATTTATCTGGTTGCACTATTAATACACAATATATTTGACACGACTATATCATAATTAATCATTTTTAACAGTATACATGTATGTATTTTAAATTCGCTACATACTTTAACAGCCCAGAAAGTCCAGAAAGTTTTGTGTTTGTTTTGCTGTATTTGTGGACACTAACCATTTGAAGCCTGTGTCTTCAGGAGTCATTGCCATTGCTGAAATCAATGAGGCCTTGAATTTTGGAGATGCAGAGAAGACGTTTGCTGCTCTAACTCTCCCAACAGCAAAACTACAGGGAGTTAATCCAGCCACAGCCAAACACTACCACGATCTGCTGCTGCATACAAAAGACCTCATCTGCAAGGTATTGACTTATTGACATCTTATTGTATTGTGTGATGTTGCTAAAGAAAGTATTTGTATCCAGTGTAACCAGTGGTATTTAAATACATTTTTTAAATTGCAATCTCTGATGACACTTGGCACAGGAAATCAGCTCAATGGCCATAGACTGAATGTATATACTTTATACTATACTTTCTTTATTTAAGTCAGTTTAGAACTAGTTCTCATTTACAATGATGACCTGACCAAGAGGCAGCATAAAAACTAATACAATACACATAAACACAGCTATAAACAATGACATGTTAAAAACAAACAAATAACTAAAAACAAGTACAGTGATCTTGAGTTAAATGTGGTGATGTTCCTCGCAGTCCATTAAAATAAAAGGAAATACAATTCAATAAAAAAATTTAGAACTGAGGAAATGTTGATGGAAAGATTCAGAGTGTGTTTTTTTTTTGTAAGACAGTTTAACACACAAAGAAATACATCATCCAACGTAGGATGAAACCTAAAAAATAAAAGCCTTTACAAACATACAATTTGTGAAAAGCAATAGCAGAGAAAAAGTCTTTTTTGTTTTGCTTTGTTTTTCCCCCCAAAGAACTACATATCCTTAATAAAATGGCATTGGTTTAATTTTGGGTAAATAAATAAAAAAAACTGTTTTAATCAGTATAACACAAAGTAAATAGAAGCTACTGTAAGATTACTAAAGTCACTTTTGTTTTGCTACAGAACAGATACATGTGGCCCAGGCACAAATTGTTATGCACACCTATGCCCAAAATAGGCTTATAGACGATAGGTGAATTAAACATAATGTTTGTAACTTAGGCAATAATACAATAGTTCAAGTATCAAAGTTAGTGTGTGGTCACTGAACTCCCCAGTGATGCTCTTTCAAGGGAGATAAACTTCTCTCTGGAGTTTGTACTCTTTGTTATAAAGTAAGAAAGGAAGGGGTCCAGGCAGCTGTGAAAACAGCAGATACACACAGCTACACTGAAGTATTTATAGAAGTCGTCTTGGTTGCTTGTATACAGTCTCACATAATGTATCAAGTGGATTGTGTTACTTGGAGTGAAACAGACCAAGAAGATCCCAAATACAAGTGTGCTTGCCTTAATGTAATTTGTAAAATCACAGCTGGACTGACGTAGCTGATGCACAATTGATCCATAGGCTAATATGATGACAGCGAAAGGAAATATGAAGCCTAGAAAAATGAGGCATAATCTATAAGGAATCAGAAAACTATAGAGTTTCTCGTCATAAGGCAGAATGTCATGACACGTGACAATCCCAACCTGGGTGAGGTAATAGCTTTGATGAGTGAGGAATTCAGGAACCATGGCCAGAGCAAAAACAATCCACACAGTCAGACTTGCCCAGGTTGTGCAAGACCGTTTGGAGAGTCCTCTGTAAAGGAATGGATGTACAACAGCTAAATACCGCAACATGCTAACACACATGTGGGTGTATATACAGCAGTACATGTTACCATAAAAGCAGGCTGTCACAAGTTTGCATGCGAGCTCTCCATACACCCAGTTGTTGCCATTCAGATGGTAGTGGACTTTAAGTGTGAGAGAGACCAGGAGGAGAAGGTCTGAAGCTGCTAGGCTCAAGTAGAGGATAGCACTAGACAAACTTCCTGTTTTCCGACAGAGAAAAGCCAGGACCAGGGTGTTTGAAGGAATTCCAATAACAATAGCAATGACATAAGCTACTGGAATGATCCTGGTGCTGACAAATCCAGCTGTGTGTTTCACATGATTGTCGGAGATGTTTAGCTCTGGTAGATCGAGGGTAAAATTTGTGCTTATAGCTTTTTTCCCATAAAATGTTCTTGGACCAATGATATCTTTTGGTACTCTGCTACAGTTTTCTGAAATATAAAATAAACAAATAAATAAATATTCCCATTCCAGTCTCATTTATGGATATTTTGAGGATATTATAACTTAAAAAAAAACATACGTTTTTAAACTAGATTAGAAGTTTACTACATATTATTTTTAATATTACTTACGTCTGTGATGAAGATGGCTCGAGTTCACCAGCACAAAAGTGCACAAGAGTATCAAAAGCAGTCTCCACATGTTTGTTTCCACTAGAAGTCCTGGCATTCAACAAATATTCTATCTATCATTCTTTTTCTTTTGGTGGTTACAATCAATACAATTAGTAAAGCACATCTTTAAATAAGAACAAATCCAAAGGCTTCTGAAAAACAGAACGTCCAGTTGAAGTTGAAGTTATGAAGTTGAGTCTGTTCGGTGGTTTCCTGTCCGGACATGTGGGACGCAGGCAGCAGAACAATCCCTGATGCATGTGTCAGGAAATTGTTGTGATGTTGTGGGAGGAGATTACTGAGTACTGGTTTTGGTTTTCATTTTTAACATAATGAAATCTTTATTTATATCACTAACAGGTTTCTTTGTACTTATGGTTTATTTGTTCTTTGTTTCTAATTTCAGCTTTTGGTTAGTCACAGGATTCATTTATTCATTCATTCATCTATTTAGAGTTAAAAAAAAATAAACATTTGAACATGACGCATTGTACGATATAGACTGTAGACTGGACTAGACTGTTTCTGCTGGTACATGCAGAAACACTCACCATGTAATCATTCATATGAGTGGTTATGGAAAGACAGAAATCATAAAAAACTACTCTTTCGTTTTCAGAAAAGTGTACAATTTTCTCCATGTGTAACAACCTTCTAGTTTTTTTATTTATTTATTTGTCTGTTTGTTTGTTTGTTTGTTTGTTTGTTTAAATCTAGGGGCTTCTGTATATTGCATGCTATTCTATTCATATTATTATTTATCTGTTCTCGTTGTATCCTGCTGCTCTCTCCTCCTTTTTATCAGTGAATTACAACAGTCTCCATACACATCTCTATTTAAATCCCAAAACTTACAAACATCAAGTCTAGCAAATCCTCCCAAAATAACTAGCATGACTGTTCAAAGGAAAGTCAGTACATATTGTAAACAGCAGCAATTACTCCGTGTCTCTATCTGCGTTGTGTTATTTCCTTTAGTCTTCTTCCAGAGATAGTTCTTTTTATTTCAGTAGCTTAGTTTGTTTATTGTAAAGCTCTTTACAGCAAAATCTGTAGGAAATAAGGCCACACAATCTTTCTGGAATGTGAGCGTACAGAAACTGTTTTTTTTATGTCTGTTTTTTTTTTTTATTGATGGATAATGTTGCAGTTGTTACTATTATGTTATTTAAGTAATCATTAGGAGAAAAATGTTGTTTTTACTTGTGTGCATGTTAGTGCTCGTATTGACTCGTTGTTGTGTGTTTTGTAATGCAGCGGTCAGGGGATGAAACTGCAGTTTTGTGGTTGGATCAGATACAGGAGGCGATACACACTGCCAATCAAGACCATGAGGATGCTTTGAAATGTACGACCAAATGTGCTTTTTAACTAAACATTACATTCATACTCCACACTGCTGCTGAACATGTCGCACTATAGTTTTTACTGATAAAACGATTTCAGATAAAGAATTTCAGACCAAACTCCTGCATACAGTAAATCCTCCTGAGTCTACATTAAATCTCCATTAATCCTTGACAACTTGTAACTACCCGTCGACTTTACCGTTTCTTATTCCAGTGGCCGAGGCTGTGGCAGACGTTAACCGAGCGATAGCTACAGGACTTGAGGAGGATACTCTGAATGCTCTGCAAAGACCATGTGTAGGACTGAGGGGAGTGCTGCCTGAATGTGCACACCTTTACCAGACTGACCTCCAACAGCTGCAGTCTCATCACACACAGCAAGGTAATTTTTATTTTTGGAAAAAAGAATATAATCCAATAATTAGGGTATAACTAAATATAGAGATTATAAATAGATGTTTATGCTTGTTTCAGTTTACATATGGCTTGTTTTTTTTTTTTTTTGTAAGACTCAAATAAACAATATCATTTTAACTGTTGTTCCTCTGTGTTCATGTCTTGTCACGTTTCATGTTCTAATTTGCCATTTTTTCATGTTAGGGCATAGTGGTAGTTTGTGGGTGAAGCATAGAATTAAGGACAAATATGATTATTTCTACAACCTGGAAAGCCAAACAGGGACCTGGGTGGAACCAGATGACTTTGTTCATGATAGCACTCAGCTCACAAAAGAGGATATTCAGGTAGGTTATGAACAAACAGAGTTGTTTATCAGCAGTGAGATTCATTTCAATTAATCAGCACTATTTACCTGTTTGCTGTCCATTTCTAACAGCTCTTTTCAATCATGTTTCTAACTTAGATGACTGTAAGCAAGGTGACGGCAGAATATAACCGAGATAAGCTCTGGTTGGCCAATGAGCCGCTCATTATTCAGCTGCAGGCTTGGACTCGTGGATATCTGGTGAGGCGAACCTACAACGACAGACTGAATTATTTTAAGAAACAGGAGCCAAGTGTAGTTAAATTACAGGTAAGACTAATTTTTTTATTCAAAACTATTACATGGAATTGTAAAATAATGCTACACTAACCGTTACATTAACAATAGCATCAACTCGTTTACATCTTTGCTGCCTGCCATCCTAATAAGACCTAGCATTAATGGTATCAGTTATGTGTTCATCTCATTTACCTTGAAAGGTTAAAGTTTCTTAAGCAAACTAGATCACACATTTAGCATCCTAATTTTTTCAACATCCATCTTTATTTTTTTACCCCGAGTAATGTTCCCTTGTTGCTGATACGTTAACTGGGTCCATTTCTTCTAATAATAATAATAATTATTATTTCTTCTTCTAATAATAATAATAATCATTTATTATTTCTTCTAATAATAATCCATAAATACCAACACAGTTTATTTGTGACATCTCCCTATTCGATGTATAACACACTGCTAAAGGTGATGATTTATACTACATTCCCAGCAGTGCGCCGTTTAAAATTCAACAAATTGTGGTTTCGCTTTTGAGAAAACTAAAACTATTACATGGCTGTCTGTAAATCTGCCACTTCAGACTTAGATTTATTTGTGTACACTGTCTTTTGATGTTTTGTCCTGTGTGTGCAGGCATCCTGGAAGGGATATAAACAGAGGAAAGCTTACAAAGAAAGGCTACAGACATTACAAAGCAATGTACAGACTGTGGTCAAGGTAAACAATCTCTATCACTATTAAAATAATATGTATACATATATTATATTATTATGTATAATTCAACACTGATGAAGTTTAACACTGATGATTGATGATTGAAGAAAGTGAAAGCGAAAAAGAATTGACCTATTTCTTTCTCATAATTGGTATATACAGTATATATATATTTTAAATATTTTTATCTTTTCTATTTAGTTACAGTCTTTTGTGAAAATGTGGCGGGCCAGACAAGCATACAGAAAGAGACTACAGTATTTCAGAGACCATGTAAGTTATTTATACTGATGGGATAAATGACACATTTGTTTTTTTTAGACTGAAATTACAACCTATAACCTAAAGCAATATTTTACATACAGTTTAAAAGAATAGAATTGATTATAATGTAGCTCCACATATAAGGTGGGTGTGTTAATGGAATATTAGGCAATATGAATATGAAACTTTATCTTTTGTGTGTATAGGAAAAAGAGATAGTGACGATTCAGGCTTTTCTAAAAGCTAACAAAGCCAGAGATGACTACAAAACTCTCAGTGAGTAAAATAAATATTTGCTACATATTTCTGTCGATAGGTTTGTTAGCATAGTAAAAACGTTTATTTATTCTTGCCATATCCTTTCATGTGTTTAGCTGGTGCTCAGGATCCCCCTCTCTCTGTGGTCCGTAAGTTCGCTCATCTCCTGGAACAGAGTAACCTCGACCTGCAAGAGGAACAGGATGTGATACGTCTCCGTGAAGAAGTGGTAACTAAAATTCGTGCCAATCAACAAATGGAGAAAGACTTGAACTTGATGGACATTAAGATCGGCCTGCTGGTCAAAAATAGAATCACTCTTCAGGTATGAAACAAATACAAAGGGAACGTGATTTTCCCCCTAAATGTACATGTTTGTTAGCAAAACAACACTTTGGGATTCTTATCTGTTGATACATGAGAACACTGCTTAAGTTTCGGGAATATAGAAACTCAGCCATTACTCTCTATTTCTCTATATCCTCTATTTAAACAGGATGTGGTGTCACTCAGTAAGAAGATGAAGACCAAAAAGAGCAAAATGACCAAAGAAGATCTGGCCACAGGAGACAAGCAGGGACTCAAAGGCCTGAGCAAAGAGAAAAGGAAGAGACTAGAAGCTTACCAGCATTTGTTTTACCTCTTACAAGTGAGGCTTTAACTGATTCTGTCATTATAGGTTCAGTGTAGCTCAAATCCTTATATTACGACCACGTAGCATATATAATGTTATTATTCTTGAGAAAAATAACACATTAGGATATGTCGTGTTGTAATTGGATACAAATTCAGTAATGGGGTTTTATTCAATAATCCAGTTTTTTCTACATTGTTATTTATTTTCTGTTGTCGAAACAGACACAGCCTTCATACCTGGCCAAGCTCATCTTCCAGATGCCTCAGAACAAGTCCACTAAATTCATGGACACAGTGATTTTCACCCTATATAACTATGCCTCAAACCAGCGTGAAGAGTACCTGCTGCTCAAGCTGTTTGAGACTGCTCTCAAAGAGGAGATCAAGTGAGAAAATACCTTTTTTTTATTAATCATTTCATTTTGTACGTGGGTTTAACTAATATAAATGTTAAATCACTGCAATAGTGAATGATTCCGTGGCAGAAAAGAAGGCACTTTACATGTAGCATAGATTGACCCATTTGGTAATTATTTCACTGATTAAATAATTAAATTATGCTTAATTTGTCCTGAACTGAGGCTAAATGTAAAATAGCACTGGGCTTGCATAACAGATCTACTTTTGAAACTATGTAATCACATGGCCAGGTCAAAAGTGGACCAAATCCAGGACATTGTCACTGGGAACCCAACAGTCATTAAGATGGTAGTAAGCTTTAACCGAGGTGCTCGGGGACAAAACGCCCTCCGGCAGCTTCTCTCCCCAGTGGTGAAAGACATCATTGAGAACAAGGCGCTGGGCATAAACACTAACCCCATAGACATCTACAAGGCCTGGGTAAACCAGGTAGAGTCTGCTACAGGAGAGGCGAGGTCAGTGATCACATATATACATATTATATATATATATATATATATATATATATATATATATATATATATATATATATATATATATATATATATATATATATATAAACAAATATTCAATAGATGTTTCGTATACATAGAAGTATAACAAGGTACAGAATAATGAAGAATTTTCTTCCTTTGATTGTGACTCTCAGTAAACTACCCTATGAGGTGACAGTGGAACAGGCTTTGTCACACGAGGAAGTGAGGAACAGGCTGGAGGTGTCTAATCACACACTGCGCACTGTCACAGACAAAGTGCTCAGCTCTATTATGTCTTCGGTGGATGCCATACCGTAAGATCTAGATGTAACTTTGTGACATTGTGATGTGTTACATGGATCTAAGTATTGTAAAACTTTCATTTTGGAAGTTATGGAAGATGGAAATATTTAGAAAGATGTGAAATTTAGAGTTCATTGTACACTAGGGGGCAGTATGACTGTTTTTAACAAAAACTGCAGACTGACCCTCCTGTTTGTGCAGGCTGGATAAAATTCATTTAATTTTGAATTTTGAATTCAAAAATTTAATTACAAATGTTTTTAAAATCCCATTGCATACATAATGAGACTTTCTGGTACTACTGTATTCTTAATTCTTCAGTGAATTGTGGGGAATTCTATTTCTATTTATTCTCTTTTTCCCTTTTGATGTGTTCATACAGCTATGGCATGAGATACATTGCTAAAGTTCTGAAGGATACACTTCATGAGAAATTCCCAGATTCCTCTGAAGATGATCTTCTGAAGGTTAGATGTGAAACATTTCAATAGAACTTCACATTGTTTATACTGTAACTAGGTGACCAGGGTGTGAGACAACATTAAACACGGCTGATAATGATCTATTCTTTTCTGTAATTTCTTAACAGATTGTTGGGAACCTTCTCTATTACCGCTACATGAACCCAGCTATAGTGGCGCCAGATGGATTTGACATCATAGACATGACGGCAGGAGGGCAGTTGCATTCAGAGCAGAGAAGGAACCTGGGCTCTGTGTCCAAGATGCTACAGCATGCTGCTGCTAACAAACTGTTTGAGGGTGACCACCTCACACCCATGAACAGTTATATCTCATCCACTTACCAAAAATTCAGGTTAGATATGAACCAAAAAAGTGCTCTATTATCATTTGTGCTCACGAGTATGTTTATTATGAACATCATACTAATACGGCTCCAAAAACAGCCACAATTTTTATCGCATCAAGGTGTTGGACACATTTCTTTGACTTTCTAGTCAATGGTGTCATGGTCGCACTGTATGTTTGACAGATGCAGATCTTTTATACAACATTGTAAAGATGCTGCACTGGATTCAGATCAGTGACTGGGGAGGCCACTGCAGTATATATCCATGGTCACCCTGAATACCCCAATTTATTATCATCACTGATTTATCACAGTCCAGAAGCTGATACATTATACAGCAGCAGGGTCATATTTCCTATTCCTCCCTAACCTTCTTTATCCTTCTAACTTTATTAGTTGCTCTGTTTTAAAACTGTAATTACAGTAAGGAAGTGTGGCAATTTCACAGGCAATTGTGGGAACCAGCAACAGGCCATTAAAAGTGGAATAGAAATAAACAGGGAGGAATTGCCTTTGTGCTAATGTGTGGCATCAGCAAAGAGGAGGGAGGTGTGTCATGACTTTAAGGTGTGTGTGTGTGTGTGTGTGTGTGTGTGTGTGTGTGTGTGTGTGTGTGTGTGTGTGTGTGTGTGTGTGTGTGTGTGTGTGTGTGTGTGTGTGTGTGTGTGGACATTTACTGCACGTCCCCATACTCATGAGTCATACTTACTGGAAATAACCAGCTTTGTGAATGCCTTTTTTTGTCTGTCTTTCATTATTTCCACATGAATACCATCACGTACTGAAGTAAGTTAAATAATATACTGCATATGTGCTGTACTTTACAGAGTATTCTTCCAGGCTGCATGTGATGTCCCAGCTCCTGAAGAGAAGTTTAACGTAGATGAGTACTCTGACATGGTGACACTTAGCAAACCTGTCATCTACATCTCCATAGAGGAGATCATCAACACTCATTCAGTAAGCTTATGAGCTCATTTATGTAGAAGTAACATCTTATTTTTGTGTTCTGTCTAGAGAGAGCGAATGAGAAATGCTGCAGAGACCTTATCTATAAATCCCTCCTTGCAGTTACTCTATGTGCTCCTATAACGGTATAACTGATAACTGTATCGTCCGGTACACATCTCATGAAAAAGTAGTCAGAATCTTTGATAGCTCTCGCTCATGGAATAAACACATTCTAAACAAACTCCGAAACATTATGGAATCAGAATGGAATTTTATGTTTTTATGTGGTCCATATGCATCATCATAACTTCAAGGAAGCCGCGATCACAATGACTTGTACTCCCAAAAAATACTTAACCCACACTGCATTCCAGACATATCAGCAGCTAAACACAACATAAACTCAAGGACATGAAGCTACAATAAATGACAGCTCACGAGCATGTTCAATGTTCAAACTACATAAGGACTGCAAAATAACACCAGCAGTTTAGACAAAGACATTTTTGCAACCACTATCTTATAACCTTGTTCTTGATAATACAATTCTGGGCAGATTTCTGAAAGCTTTGACTGCATCTTCATTTCTTGGTTTTGTGGTCTTCTTGGGAGAGGCTTAAGAAAGTGTTTGAGTCAGACATAAGAGATCTAATAACTTAGCTATTTTACTGAGACTCCTTGTCTTTTGACATGTACTGCAGGCAGTAAAAAGAAACAGTGATTTAAGGGAGAGGTGCTCGCTGTTTTGGCTGAGATGCTTTGAAGCTGTAGGAAATATCGGAAAAATCAGCCTGCTTTCTTATCATGCCACCAGTGTGAAGTGCTGAAGCTTTGTTTTTATATTGGCTGACTCCCATGCAACAGACTTCCCTACTGCTGACAGAGATAACAGACTTTCAGTACACATTATCAAACACTGTCCAATGGTGAATCTGTTTTGAATTAGCTTTGAAAAACAGTAGAACAAAAGAACACACTGTACACCCGATCTAAAGCTCGGTTGGAGATACGACATTGACACGTTGCACTAAATCATACGAGGTATTCGTTGCTAAACAAGCTGTTTTGTCTTTTAGTATTTATAGTTTGACACTTGACTATACATGATGTATATTGCAGATCTGTGATACATTTATTAAAAAGGTGCATTAAAATTTGAACTTTTTTGGGAGAATTTATCACCTGCTCTGTTTTACCACCAACTTTATAAGGTGTTTTGCTCATGTTCTCGTACTATCCAACAGATTGTACTGGAGCACAAGGAGGCCATCGCTCCAGAACCCAGCGATCTTCTACATGAGCTCTTGGATGACTTGGGAGATGTTCCTGACATGGAGTCACTGATCGGTAAAATTATGATTAATTATTAATTATAAATTAATCTGATCTTATCCAGCTGCTATCAAAGCACAATAATCTTACCCTGCATGCAGAAGGGCTTATATATGTTCATATAGGTCAGGTATCTGCGAGGGTTTATATACTTTAAATACAGTGTATGTCGTATACATGTACAGTCTTTCAGTTTAAATATGCAAAATAATATGATAGAAATTCAAAATGTTTTCTAAAAATCAGCACGATTGTTTAGGATGAAAATTGCTCGGAAGAAAGTGTACATAAATCAGGAACCTAAAATACTATGCAATAGTTTTGAGTTTTTCATTTTATTGTAGGTTATACTTTTGACACAATTTTGATCCACAGTATTTGTGTAAATACTGTAGGTAACAAACGTAAGAAGCTTTCTCCTATACACAGGTGAAGGTGCTGTGGATCCCAATGATCCTAACAAAGAAAACACACTGAGTCAGCTGGCTAAAACTGAGATCTCTCTTACCCTCACAAACAAATTTGAGCTAATGGATGGTGATGACAAAGACATGAAGGGACTGATGATGAAGTAAGTATCAAAAATATCACAAGTTCTGGTGAAACAGAGAGGTTAAACATCAGTCGCCTATGTTTTCTTAGTGGTTGTGTTTAACCTGACTGCAGATTATAGCATCATCATGTTCTTTGTTATTTTTAAAGACTGCCTTCATTTCCTATTCTACTATCTCACATGCCATGCTGGGAAGTGATGCGCAAGCCACTACTATCTCTTCCTCTGTTTAAATTATACTTCTGGTGTTTTTAAGCCTTACTAAATATGTGACATTCCAAGAAATGAGGAGAAAAGCTATAAGTCCATTAAGACCATAATCATGTCTTTCAGGATAATAAGCCCTTACTGATTCCCAAAGTGCTTTTTTTTTATGATCCCTTCTACAGTATATACTGTAAGTTTGTAATGTAAAAGTCATTGTGCAGTTAAAAACACATTTTCTCACAATGCGATTAGAATTCCATCTGGACCCAATTTTTTATTATCTCTTTATCATAGTGTCCTTTTTCATAGTGTAAGGGGTCTCTGGGGAGGAAACAGAACATGTGAGTCAGAATGTTCTCCACTGGTGCAGACAGAACAGGGGCTTGATGTCAGGGCTTGATGTCTGAATGCTAACACAAAGTTTCCTGTCATGGCTACTCTGCCCTGCCATTACATGCATGTATTAGAATATTCTAGCTATATATAAATATATACACAGTATATAAAATAGTAATGAACATAGTAACAAAGTAGACAAATCTTTATGAAAACAGAAATCTATACAAACATAAAAGTAAAAGGTTTAGACAATGAATTGTATAACAAATGAAAAATATGATAGACGTCAGAACAGACGTCTAATACAGTCAAACAGTTAATAGCAGATCTAAAATGATCAAAGCATGATTATGAAAACATCATATGATATTATGACCCTAATCCTAACAGTTTAACCTGTTTTTTTTTTTTTTTACCATCTCAAAGAACAAAAAAGCTGATACTGGATGTGGTGAGAATCCAGCCTGGAGAAACAATGACAAATATCCTAGAGTCTCCAGCTACTTCTCAACAGGTAAAGTTTTAAACTTCTACTTGTCCTTATAATGTGATCCCTTACTAGGGAGACAAAAATACAAAATAGTAAAGCTGAACCAATGATCAGTTTACTGGCACAAGTGAGAACAGTGCTGTGTTTATGTCAAATGTTATGTAACACCTTGAAATCAGTTGTACCTTAAAATTAACTTAGTTTAATTTAGATTGAGTGACTTATCTGCCATTTGTACTTATCTGTCATTTGATTATTCTCTGAAACTAGTTTTCCAAATAAAGCTCTTATCATGTTTTACATAGCCTCAGATTAACATTCATGCAAACTAAACTAATCATCTTACGAAACATTCATGCAAAGTTCTGACCTCAGTCTTTAAACGCGCATCACTCAGACTCAGTCATCTATCACACAGGAAATGGAGCACATTAGGATGGTGGAACGTCGGGCGGCACAGGATGCTACTGCACCAGAGGGGTTGAAGAGCAGTCATGGTGCACTGGAGGACACACAGCTGCCACTAGAGCAGAAGAAACGGAAGATCCTCAGGAATCTGCGCACTCTGGAACAGGCTGGCTTTGTCAGCTCTACTAACAAGTACCAGGAGCTCATTAATGACATCTCCAAGGTTGAGCACTGCTATAAAAATGTTGATGTTCCAGTATTAAATGGTGTTTCTGGTTTCTTAAGTGAAATTCTACCACTAGTAGACTCACTATAAGCAAATATGCACACAACATTTTAAAGGCAGTAGATTAATTATTTTGTACCCTAAAATAATAGGACATTCGATACCAGAGGCGCTACAGGCAGAGGAGAAAAGGGGAACTGGTGAAGCTCCAGCAGACTCTTAGTGCCCTTAACTCCAAGGCAGCTTTCTACCAGGACCAGATCAACTACTATGACACCTACATAAAGACCTGCCTTGATAATCTCAACAGAAAGTGAGTAGCAAAGTCTGTATTCATTTCTCCTCGGAAAGGCACAGTATCATTCAACACAATGCATCTTAATGCTGTGCCTTCACAGGAACTCTCGCAGATCCATCAAAATGGACAGAAAGGATGAAGAAAAAGGAAATAAGAAGTCGAAGCAGCAGTCTTTGAAGTATACAGGTGCCAGGTTGCACGAGAAAGGCGTCATACTAGAGGTTGAAGGCCTCCAGACTAACCAGTGAGTCTGTATTCAAGTTACAGTTTGTGAGGGCAGCATTTGGGATTTTACATTGGAAGAAATAATAGCTCTGTAAAGATAACCTAACAATATCATTTACGTATAATAGCCTAACAATATCATGATAAAGAAAATGGTTTCTTATGCACATCCATACTTACAGTATATAACAAGAACCAAAGGGACAAAAAGAGCAAATATTTTAATTAGTCTTTATCTGTTTCTAGAAAGAAACTCTTACAATGTCAGTATTTTTTTTTTAGGATTTCTGTATAAGCTGAAAAAATAGGGAGTGGCTTTGAGGAATCATTGAATTGAAACTAATGTAATTATTGAGAGTAACTGCCATTCCAGTGCAGTCCACATCCCCCCTCACAGAGAGGCGGAGGTTGAAGTAGTATGATATCCAGTATGTCTGAGTGCAGAGGGATGGGGGAGATGTTCACCTGGACACAACAAAGATGAGAACAACAATAAGAATGAGATTAGAGTAGAGTGACATGCATTGTATACTTATTTTGAAGAACAACAGTGAGGTAACCTTCCGATCATACACCATGACTAACTGTACAGCCATGACACTTCAACAACTTCACAAAAAGAGGGAAGGAATCTAAGGATGAGCAGCCTATACTTTTATACTCTGAATAAACATTTGAATGATATTTAGAGAGCGTTTGTTTCACTAATCTTTCTTTTTTTTTTATTGCTAACAATAACTAAAGCAAATAAGGTCTATCTTCCCAGTTTACACGAAAAGTCTTCTAAATTGTGTGTGTGTGTATATATATATATATATATATATATATATATATATATATATATATATATATATATATATATATATGTATATAGTATAAGTAATAAATATAAGTACCGTATATATATTTGAGTTTTTACAAAACAATTGCTGGATATTACTTTTTCCTTTTTTTCTTGTCTCTAGGTTGAAAAATGTAATGTTTGACATCTCACCCTGTGAGGAAGTTGGGGATTTTGAGATAAAGGCCAAGTTTATGGGAGTCGAGATGGAAAAAGTCCAGCTGCATTTCCAGGTAAAGCCCTGTGAAACATTAGAATATGTGTGCTGTCAGCATATCCTTGTGTTTCTCATTGATCTAATCTGTAAATGACAAATAGCTGCTCTGAAATAACCTGACTTACTGTAATTGATGACAACAGAATTTCTTTTTATGTTTCTATTACCAAATTATTAACACATGTATCTATACTAAATGTAATATTTATATATTGTTGTTTTTCCTTTCTATTTTTACTTTGCAGGACCTGCTGCAGCTGCAGTATGAGGGAGTTGCAGTCATGAAAATGTTTGACAAAGCCAAAGTCAATGTTAACCTCTTAATTTTTCTACTAAACAAAAAGTTTTATGGAAAGTGACTTTAACATATGAAGATTCAGTGAACAGTTGTATGCAACGCTTAGCGAGAACGGAGTGCCTTCAATTTACGTTGGTTTTATAAAATCCAGGGGCAGCTAGAGCAGGAAATTCTTGATTCTTGGATTGGGTATTTACTGTAATTGTGAGATATCTAAACATATCAAGAGATAAAATATCAAATCTGTAGATGAACAATTAGCGCTCATGCTAAAATACTGAGGTATCCTTTCCCAAAAGAATATCACCTAAAGATACGGTTGAGGAAAGTATCACGTTGTACACTCTACCTCCTGATTAAGGTGACCTGAACTGAACAATGCATTTGGAAACTTATGGAAGCCCAAAGCTGGAATAAAACTGAAACCATGAAGACCAGCTCATCATTCCATTGACTTATCTCTCTGACATCTTTTATTTTTATGTACCCCCTTAACCCAGTAATTGTACATGAATTATATATTAAATTGTATTAAATTTGAAGTATATATTTTATATTGTATGTGAAACACGGTTTTATATTGCTGTAAAAAAAAAAAAAAAGGGAAATTAGTTTTTCTATGTATTTCACTATGCACTACTGCCTCCTAAAAGGAAATGAAATAGCCAAAATGATTCAATGGCATAAGATAAAAAAGGGAAAAGCCTAGCATGTGATTACACTGTTTGTCTCTTCTCAATAGTCTTCAAGCTCTTACCGTGATACACTGAAATGTTGACTATTACTTAATAAATAAATACATCACAAATTATCCTGCTTGTAAATGTATGGGTTTGAACATTTAGCTTTTTGTGTATCTGTATAGCCACAAGAAGTTTTAGCAAATGATTATAAACCTTCTAAAGACATAGGAGGGGAATAGTTTAGCCAAAACAAACAAACAAAGAAGAAACGTGTATGCAGGATGTGAAAAAACTACTGACAGCCAGGGAATATCTTTATGGTGACTGTGCACCCTGGGGAATGATAATAAGAACAAATAGTCTTCAGCCTTCAGACAGTTTGGGGGCGTTTACAAAAAGCCGTAACAAAAGCACTGATCTCTGAAGGCTCCAGAAGCAGTGGGCTTACAAACAGGACTTACTCTTTCCTATCCTATGTTTATTTCAGCTGTGGATTTTTACAACACTGTAAAAGTTGTTCATTTGAACATTATGATGCGGTACGTTATTCTAGCAGCTCTTCTGCCTCTATTGGCTTCAGCAGCTATGGTACCAAATAGTGGTGAGTTATTATTATCATTATTATATTAATAAATAATATAATATAATATAATATAATATAATATAACGAAGGGTTCAATATGCTTTGTGACTGCTGTGAGAAACACTTTCATTCCAGCTATGTGTATTATAAAGAGTGCCTTTGTGAAGCTTTATGTTTCTTCTCACTGTCCTGTTGACTCCTCAGATGACCAAAGCATCGTACGGACGTTTTCTGGATATTTCAGGACGGTCACAGACGAGCCGTTTGAGTATCTGGATGTGCAGGAAGGCAGCGGTTCAGGCTCCAGCCCAGAGCACGATAGCGATCACCGCCACTCTGCTGGCAGACGAAAGTTTTACATCTCCAAACAAGCCTCTGAGTTCCTGACCAGCCGTTTAGCGACCGTCTTCATCCCAACCATCTACACGCTCGTCTTCATCATCAGTGTTCCTCTAAACGTGCTCGCCGTGGTCATGTTTATCCGCCGTATACACCCGAAGAAGCCGGCTGCGATCTATATGCTGAACTTAGCCTGTGCGGACCTGCTGTTCGTTGTGCTGTTGCCTTTCCGAATCGCTTATCATTACAATGGAAACCACTGGATCTACGGCTCAGCCATGTGCCGCGTGGTCACTGCAGCTTTCTACTGCAACATGTACTGCTCAGTGCTGCTGATCACGTGCATCGCCGTTGACCGCTTCTTAGCCGTGGTTTATCCGATGGACTCGCTGATGTGGCGCAGCCCGAAAACCGCTTCAGTCACGTGCGCTGCCATGTGGCTCCTTTCCATCGGTGGTGTCACGCCTCTGCTCGCGTCCGAACACACCGTGCACGTGGCCGAACTGGACATCACCACGTGCCATGACGTGATGGACATCGAACAACTCCGCGGCTACTACCTGTACTTCTTTCCGATATTCAGCTCACTGTTCTTCTTCCTCCCGTTTATTTTCACCACAGTGTGCTACATTGGCATAATTCAAACGCTGCGCGCACTCAGCGAGGAAAACCGATCACGGAGGTCGCGCGCCGTTGCCATGGCAGCAACGGTGTTAGCCTTGTTCACCGCGTGCTTCGCCCCAACCAACATCATCCTGCTGTCGCACTACGTGCGATTCGCCGGCACGCAAGACGACGCTTCATATGCTGCTTACCTCGTAGCCACGTGTGTAGGAAGCCTGAGCTGCTGCATAGATCCGCTTATTTATTATTTTGGCTCGTCGCAGTGTCAGAAGCAGGTGCTGGCTTACTTCAAGTGTCGCTCTGCACTAGAACGCTCGCAGCTCAGCAGCACCAGCGGCAGCACCACATCCAGCAAGCTGGAGACTTTCAAAAGCAACTTAAGCAGCCAGTACAGAAAGCTGGTTGCGTGAACAAACCTCACGACTCAGTAAAAAGAGTAACTCTATCATGATGTGCCTTATTCTAGCCATAATGACTGCGTTCTTAAATACACTTTTAAACCACAGTCTCTACTGCATAGATTTGCTTGTAAAAATAAGCTCTATCTATTTAGATACCCTGCCATACAGGCCAGGAACCTGTGTATAAAATTGTTTTTACAATCCACAAAGAAGCATCTAAGCTCCTAAGGGCATCTAAGAGCTGTGTCTTGATGAAAAAATAAATATTTGAGGAAATACTGGGATTGGGGTAACGTAAAGATGTCATTTTAATATATTTAAAATGACAAACTCTACTATTGCATATGTATTATGTAAACAAAATTTATTGTTACAGGAAATGTGCAAGAAAAAAATGAACAGAAAACTGGAACAATATACAGAATAATTGGGAAAGAACTCAGAAACATAAGCTTTTTATCAACATTCCTTTCCAACATGGACTCATCAGGGTCAATTTAAAAAAATACATCACATTTGTAGACAGACAGCTGAATAACAAGTGATGTTTCCTAAAAAAAAAGCAGCAATCACCAGCGTTTTACTTTCATATCAGAAGAAAGTTCCCACAAACCTTAAAGTGACTCATGAGGATAACATTATGTAATAACAAGACATGCATCAAGACAGAGCGACAAATTGCACGAGAGATGAAGCGGAAATCCTGCAGAAATGTTTGTTCTTTTCCACACTTGAGCTACCGAGTGACATTAAAACAAGCTAAACAAGCCTGCTTGTGTTTTGTTCACATTGGCTGTGCTGGACCAGGGAAATGTTTGAATGTTACACTTCGGCACTCCCACGTGGAACATCGACGATGAGAATCCAAGTGCATTTGTTTCTTAATGGCTCTATTCAGTCTCACACGCTCATCGTCATATTAGGAGAGTACTGCAGAGAAACAGAAACCTTTCTCATGTACAGTATAAAAAAATGGCATGAAATGTATTAAATAAGCACCTATAACCTATAGTACAGCTTTAATAAAAGCCATATGTACCTATGCCCTTGCGCACTCTAATATTATTTGTAACATCATTTAACATTAAATAAATGTTTCAAAAACATTTTGCCACATGTGAAATTAACCTGTAGTGAATATTCCTCCGTGAAGAACTTGTTTAATAATCTTTTCGTTAAGATGTAAATTTCAATTTGCAATGAAATTCTGAATTTATTTTTTAAAATGAAACGTCTTTCATTGGCACAATGGTACACTTTGGTTAATGGATTACTGTATTGTTAAATGGTTTTCCTGTATCATCCACGATACCTTAGTCCTAATCTGTCCAGCTCTTCCGCGCCCTCACTCTGCTAAACAGATTAGGTTCCAAAACTTTAACTTTCATGCTAACATTGCTAACTAGGAATAATGAAAATACAGCAACCAACAAACTGGCAGTAGTATCACTAAACATATCATATATTTCAATGTAAATTTATTTCATGTGTTTCAAAGTGGAGTTTAAATGTTCCTCCAGTCATAATCAGAGGCTGACATAGCTAGCAGGTTCGTAATTGTCTCTTTTGTCTTTTTTTTAACTATTGTCTTAATTTTGTCTTTATCATAAGTCAAACGACAAGACATGTATATGCAAAGAAATATCTTTGCAGACCTAGTGCATGTATATGCAGTTTAAAAGTGAATTAGCAAAGTTCTAGCAATGTCTTTTAAGCTCTAGTCCACATTAATTAAATTACAAGGCTAATTTGCATATATAGATTTTCAAAAAAGGTAAGCAACACATTCTGCTCGAAAGCTTTTTAGCTATCACATAAATGATCTCTTCATTTTTCTCTTTTAATGTTCAGACCACTTTAAAAGATAAATATCAGAAACATGGTGACATACGCTCTCGTTCTGAAAGGGGTTGAGGAAGCTGCTTGCCATTTCTCCATCACCTCTTGGTGTACTGGGCTGTGTGTTCATACTCAGGTTCCCAGGGGAGCTCTGGGAAATATACAAATATAGATAAATATTCATTCTCATGCCTTTAAATGAACTTGAATCAGAGTCTTTTAGAAAAGCAAATAAACCTCCCTTACCTTTGGGAGGCTGTCAATGTCACCTGACACTGATGAGACAAAAAGAAAGGTGGAAGTCTACTTATGAATGGAATGGAAAGCAGAAAAATACTGTGACATTTTTCTTATCAGGGTTTTGTCATATGTTATTCATGCTCTTACCCAATGAGCCATTCAGAGGATGAGCATCTATTCCTCCAACTGCTCCCATTGCACCATCACAAGGACCAATAGAAAACTAAAGCAGCATCACAAAAAAGGACAATGACACAAATAAATAAATGAGTCACTACAGTCTTGATTTGCATATTTACACAATTTAACAGTAGCTCAACCAGTCCAATTACACAATTTTAGTCATTACACATTGTAAAAAAAATTTTTTTTTATAAAATCGTTATGTAACATTAAGCCTGGTTAGCTCGCAAGTACACTGGATGTTATCATATCAGTTTATAGCTGGTGTGATTAATGTAGAGATGACAAATGGAGCGCCCTGGTCTTTTTTGTTCAGAAAAAAATGTTAATATAGCAATATGTTAACTGATCCAACCCAAGTACCAGTCTCTGTAATAAAAATCATGTTCTTAAGACCAAATGACATGACTGAAGGTTGATAAGAGGGTGCTGGATGGCTCTTACATTTGGCCTGTTTCCATTTGGCGGCATCGAATTCATCACACTGTACATGTTGTCCCCTGAACTGGTTGACTCTAAAGTAACAATAAGTTATTTCACAGTTATTAGTTGGAGACAGACCATAAAAGCATTATTAGTTAAAGTACAATCTAATACATTAAAAGGTTTTTGCACACCTGATCATCACCCACATATGTTGAACATCCCATTCCATATTTAATTCCCACTTAGACAGTATAAAAACCTCCATTCTTTAGGAAAGGTTCAGAATGTTGCTGGTTTCAGTTAAACTCATAAAGTTCAGTAGTGTTGAGGTCAGGGCTTTGTGCATCTGGACTGCATCAATACCAAACATGGCAAACTACAGTATTAATGGAACTTGCTTTGTGGACAGGGGCAGTGTCATGCTGGAATGTGTTCGGGCCTCTTAATACCAGTGTAGGGAAATTGTTATGCTTCATTCATACAAAAACATTCAAGCCAATCATGTGCCTCGAACAGGGTGGCAAAATTTTAGGGCAGGCTCACATGTGGAGGTCATGGTCAAGTGAGCACACAGTTTAGGACATGTAGTGTATGTTATCAGTCTGCCTCTATGATGTCCATGTCCACGTGATACACGATCGGTGTTTTACCTGCAGGACTGGGCATGACCGGTGTCCCTGGAGCTCCTCCTCCACTTCCTGTTGGACCCTATGAATACACTCAGTGAGCTTGGTCAAACTGTCAAAATAGATTTTCTTTGGATTAGATTTACTTTGTCATGAAAATACCTACTGTGTAACTTCCTGGAGATGAGGATGAGTATGGAATCTGCAGTGAGAAGCAAAGACAAACAAAAGCAGTAAAAAGACTGGTTTTCTATATTTAATAGTTTATTGTAATTGTTTGCTGCCAGTAGCTTTGGTTGGGTTCTAGTACACTCACTGAGTTGGCATTTGGAGGATTTATCCAAGACCTTCCTCCTCCTGGAGCCCTACACATATCATGACAGAGAAGAAACAGAAGTTCCAGGCTCACGAATGCAATGGACAGATGAATTGATGATGCATTTAAAAATATGAGGGGAGTCATTAAAACTAAATCAGGTGGAACACTTACATGCCAGGCATTGCTGGTCCCATTAATGAATGTACAGGAGGCCTCATTCCACCTGCCAAGTTCTGCAAAGAAGACAACATCAATGAACCGCCAGTTTAATCATAAAATTATAGTTATACACAGCCATAACTGGGCATGAGATGCTGACAGGATATGAGAAGCAGACCTGTGGTCCAATAGGAACCATTCCTCTTGGAGGCATCATTCTCTGCATTGGACCATTCATGTGAAGATGACCTGAGAAAGAGTTAAAAAAAAACGTTAAACAGAAAGAAACAGAAAGAAAGGATGATAATGTGGATATCTCATGGGTTTCTGATTCTGAGCTGGATGTAATAATTTGAAAGTTCAAATCCAGGAGAATTTTCAAAGAACAACTGCTGAGCCCTTAATCCTCAACTTCTCATTTATACACATGGACTGTACTGTGTCTGAATTGTAATTCTCTTTGGTTAACGGTGTCTGCCAAATACAACCCGAATTCCGGTAATGTTGGGACATTTTTTAAAATTTGAATAAAATGAAACTAAAAGACTTTCAAATCACATGAGCCAATATTTTATTCACAATAGAACATAGATGACATAACAGATGTTTAAACTGAGAAATTTATCATTTTTATCCACATTATTTAAATGAGCTCATATCAAATTTGATGCCTGCTAAAGGTCTGAAAATAGTCGGAATGGGGGCATGTTTACCATGGGGTAGCATCTCCTCTTCTTTTCAAGTTTAAAGTTTAAAGACCTCTGGGCATGAAGGTTATGAGTTTCTGGAGTTTTAGTGTTGGAATTTGGTCCTATTCTTGCCTGATAAAGGTTTCCAGCTGTTTGTGGGTTTGTGGTCATTTTTGACGTATTTTTCGTTTAATGATGCACCAAATGTTCTCTACAGGTGAAAGATCTGGACTGCATGCAGCCAATTCAGCACGCAGACTCCTCTGAAATGAAGCGTTGTTCTTGTAATAGCTGCAGTATGTGGTTCTGCATTGTCCTGCTGTAATATACATACAATAAGGCCTTCCCTGAAATAGACGTCATCTGTGGGGGTAAACATAGAGCTTTAGTTTGCATCTGCAGATGGAATGGCAGATTGTGTTTACTGGCAGTGGTTTCTGGAAGTGTTCCTAGGCCCATTTAGTAATGTCATTGACTCCGATGAGTGATGCATTGTCGCCTGAGGGCCCGGAGACCATGGGCATCCAATAAAGGTCTTCGGCCTTGTCCCAAAGCCTTTGCCATATGATGTTGAGGAACATTGTTTTTAAAGTATTCCACAATCTTTTTATGCACTCTTTCACAGACTGGAGAGCCTCTGCCCATCTTTACTGTTACAGAATGTTCTCCCAGTTGAATCTTTTCAAAATTTCTTGTTTTTTCAACCATTTATTGCCCTGTGCCAACTTTTTTGAGAACTGTAGCAGGTATCAAATAGAAATGAGGTTATATAGTGGATAAAAGTCGAAAATTTCTTTGTTTAAACATCTGTTATGTTATCTATGTTCTCTTGTGAATAAAATATTAGCTCATGTGACTTGAGTCTTAATTTTCATTTTATTCAAATGAACATGTTAAAATATAATTCCTATACTGATGATAATGGAAAACAACTTACCTGGCTGTCTCAAAGGATCCATCCCACTTAAGAGTGGCTGGTTGCCTGGACCCATTGCCTGGTTAAAACTTTTAATACTTAGTGTGCTGCAATATCTTTATAAAGGTTATATATGTTTATTTAAAGACATATAATGCATACATGAAATGCACTAGGGATGACAGGCTTTACCTGGCTGGGCATTCTGAGAGGAGCTCTTGGGCCTCCAGGGCAACGAGGGGACATGAACTGCTGTGAAAATGCAAGAACATAGACCTCTAAAAAATAGACTGATATAATACCTGCAGCTGAGACTGAGTGGATATACTGGAAAAAAAATTAGCAAGGTGTTATTGGAATTAGCTAAATTTACTATACTTATCTGTTAGCTCTTTTAAATAAGCATAATGACTAATGGCCAGATGTAAACAGCACCACCAGAGGGCAATGTGAGACCTACTTTCATCAACAAACACACCACCTAACATCATGGCAAACATTTAAAATGCACTTTGTAAACCTGTTTAACCCTGAGCAGATTTTTGATCTTATAGTGTACCAAAAATATTATCCAGCATCTAAGAAAATAATAAATAAAATCACCAGAGGCAAAGAATGGTCAGTAAGTGCTGCTTTTGTGCTGATCTGACACAGACTGTACTAAGGCAAAAAAATCAGCAGCCTCAGTTTTCTGTTCTTGCCTGGCAGAAGTGGTACCTCCTGTAGGCTTCTGCTGCAGTTGCTCAGCTGCACAATGTTTGACACAGTGTTATGCATTATGAGGTGCTTTTCTGTTCACTGTGATTATAAAACATGTTTTGTACATTATTAGAACCTTCTAGTTCAAAAAGGTCTAGCCATTCTCATGACCTCTCTCATCAACAAGCTGTCGCCACCTGCAGAGCCGTTTGATTTATTGATTTATTGATTTTTTGCACTATCCTGTTCTAAACTATAGAGACTGTAATGTATGAATATCAGGAGATCAGGAGTTTTTGAAAGACTCAAACCGGTCTGGCATTAACAAACATGCCACCGTCAAAGTCACATTTTTGCCCATTGGTTTAAATTGAAGTTGACCTGGATTTGTGTGATTTTATGCACTGTGCAGATGGTACATGATTGTCTGATTGAATAATTACATGAATGTGAGGGTGCACACAAGGCCGGTCTAGAAAATCTAGTCCTGGTTGTACATACTGTACATACACTGACATCTAGCCAGTTTCTTTTGATGCATAAACTGATTACAGGATGAATAGTTTTTATTGGGGATAGAAGTAAGACTGGAGTGATGGTAAAGCTTTTCTGGAAGCTGAGTTCAAGAATGTGAATAAAGAATGTCAGTTGTCATTAGTGGGGCAAAAGAGTGGCTCAGAGTTCAGCTGCTGACATTAAATCAATCTGTTTATTCTCTGCTCTCTGAGTGGATCTCCATAAATTCCTCAGTGATGTACTCCAGAGAATTATTATTGGCAAGTGTACAGCAGTGCAGGCTTTTACAAAAGAAAAAAAAAAAGCTAAACAAGTACAAACACAGACTTCCTTTGTACCTAATGAATTCCCGATATCACACAATAACACTACAATACCAGTTTCTGGGAAGAAGCCTATAAAATAAGATTCAGTTTCACTTCAGTGACATGTTACTCTGCTAAGATAGGTTTAGGGTAAATCAGGTATTAATAATATATGGTAACATTTGCAAGGAGGAGAAACGGTGCAAGGAACCAAGAAACACAATCCAAAAATAAACACACTACAATTTTTTTGTGACTTGGTGTGCAGTGTACAGGTGAATCTGACAACACTCCAATGCTGACATCATCTGAATCAGAGCACTTAGCATATACAGTATCATTATGTTCAGGGATAACTGAACATAACCCATTTCCAAGTGTAGAGGAAAATTCCTCCCTTACATTGCACAATATTCGTTAATGCTTCTTCTGATCGTGATTTAGATCTCAAATCATGTCAACCTATAGCGAGCATTGCAACAACGATTTAGCCAAGCCAGAAGATCCCATCTGCAGTTGGACACTCTGCTCTGACATATTAGCTTCCAAAGCTTCAATTTTAAGATCATACTGCAGTTAACATCACTACTTGTCAGCTCTTAGATCACCAACTTGGGTTGAGTCTCTGCTGTAATTCAGCTCAACTGGGTCAATTGTATTCTGAAACGTTTCCACTACCGGGAAATGGTGAGTGAGTAAAAAAAAGTGAGCTGCTCTTTCATTTTAAGTAGTAACAGTGAAACCTGAAAACAATTCCCTAAGTTTGAGATTAATAAATTAGTAAAAATGACCCCCTGTTACATCAGCACAAGCTAAACCAAGAAATATTCCTTTAGTGTGGAAGTTTCTTGAGATGTGTTGCTCTTCAATATTCACTTTTCAGTGAAGGCTGATGTATTTATGCATGCTATCTTGTGCTTTTGTACCTGAAAGAATCCAGGGGGTAATGGCATTCCCTCTCCTGGAGGGAGATTCCCACTTGCAGGACTGGACACGGCTGCTGCGCTCTAGGATGAAGGTGGAAAAGCACACACACGCACGCACACATGCACACACACACACACACACACACACACACACACACACACACACACACACACACACACACACACACACACACACCAAATATATATCACAAGGAACACTAAAAGTACTGTATGTAGTTTAAAAAGTGGGGAATTTGGACTCACTGATAGGATGTTTAGTATGTTCAGTAAACCACCCATGTTCAGTAAACACCTACACTACATACATATGCTTTACAGGTCTGAAAACACAGAGAGGAAATCTGAAACAATAGCAGGTCGAGAAAGCCTTGTACCTCTGGCAAACTCATTTGATCCTCTGAATAATTAACAGCACTACTGTTGAGTAACTAGTGTTTCATGTTAAGGTTTTAGCTTTCTGCTTGCTCTACGTGGACAAGACACTACTGTAGCTCTTTCCAGTTCTTCACTGTTGCACATCTATATTTATTGTAAATGTCTTATTACTAACGTCTTAGTACTTTGAAAAAGTAACTGGTTAAAGAAAGACAGAAGGTTAGATAAGTTAGATAGCCAGGTCTAAACAATCAACCAGATAAATTCATTCATTCATTCATTCATTTTCTACCGCTTTATCCAAACTACCTCGGGTCACGGGGAGCCTGTGCCTATCTCAGGCGTCATCGGGCATCAAGGCAGGATACACCCTGGACGGAGTGCCAACCCATCGCAGGGCACACACACACTCTCATTCACTCACGCAATCACACACTACGGACAATTTTTCCAGAGATGCCAATCAACCTACCATGCATGTCTTTGGACCGGGGGAGGAAACCGGAGTACCCGGAGGAAACCCCCGAGGCACGGGGAGAACATGCAAACTCCGCACACACAAGGCGGAGGCGGGAATCGAACCCCGACCCTGGAGGTGTGAGGCAAACGTGCTACCCACTAAGCCACCGTGCCCCCCTATACCAGATAAATTATGGATTAGAAATTACTTCACCAGTGACTGTTATAAATAAATAAATAAACAAAGTAAATAAATAACACTGATGTCTTAGATAGCTGCCAGCTTATGAAACCATATTTTAATTTAAAGTAATTACCAGAAAAGAGGTAGGAAAGTGGGTGTTTGGTATGTATATATATATATATATATATATATATATATATATATATATATATATATATATATATAGCCATAGGGTTGTGTGTAATCAAAAGCATTTTAGATTCAAATCTGCCTATAAATTTCTAAATTTTTAGCTGCCAACTGGTAACTCCAAGCATGACAAAAAGATTTTTTAGAAACTTGTAATTTTGAGAAAATCGTAAATACCATCATTTCAACATGAAATAAACACTTCCTTATTTTTACTCATGTCTGTGTTATTTCTTTTATGTTAAAGTGCAGTTAAATCGAACACTTTACCTTTAACTGATCTGTTTTCTTCTAAAAGCAAGCTTTCACTATCTCTAAAATCAGAAACCATGCCTCAACAAATTCTCCAGATAAGTTTGTATGTCTGTTTGTTCGTCAACTGAAGAATTGTAGACTCACTGTCTATTTCACCCCTGTAGCATGGACTAGAGGACAGTGTGCTGTGAGACAGAGTTTCGGTAATGAGTCGGTATTCAGAAGCATGGAGACAACAACAATTTATCACAACAGACTCACAGCTGCAACACCCGACCGCAGGTGAAGGACGGTGAAGAAAGTCAAAGCATGTGTTTCAGGTTTGCACATGGAAATTGCACCATTTCAGCACTGTAGCAGTATCGAGTTTATGTTCAATAATCCAAAGGATACGGTTCACACAAGAATACACTACAACTATACACACTAAACCGAGGTTTTAATTTGACTTTATAAAACAGTCTTTGTACACACATTCTCCAGGGATCATGATCAGATTATTTCAAAGTGAGCTTTGTCTGCTTATCAATCTATATTGATTAGATGTGGTGTTTCAGTGTGTCTGTGTGTTAAATTCAGAAGAGAGAGGGATTCCATCTCTCTCATTATTAAACAAACGTGGAGAGAATGACAAGTGGCCTTGTCTAGACAACCCCCACCGTGGAATAAGTATATGTCAAAGTCACAGAAAAATTGTGTGTGCTGCTGAACAGAAACATTAACAGGTTCGGTTTATGTAAGGCATGGTTCCTGATCTTCTGTTTCATAATAACGTTGTTTACACAGTCTCTAGACAGCTGGTTGATTCCAATCATCCTGTCTGGAAATCTCAGACAGTGGTGAAATGATACTGGGGCTGGTCTTATTCACAAAGCGGGGAAAACAGCTGAAGTGCGTCAACGTCATGACAGTCTGTTGGAATTAGAACTAAAACTTTTTTAATAATATTCTGATCACACACAAAAAAAATGAACAGTTCTTAAACACTTTAACCTATTAAAGACAGTTATTGTTCACAGTAAGTCACAGGTACAGACTAACCATCCGGAAGTTACCCAGTAGAATGGCTTTTCTTTCTTTTTCTCCTTTTTTTTTTGCATTCTCTTCTCTCTCATGCACCATGTCACAGGGCACCACTAGGACACTACCAATCAGAGACTCATTACTAGTTCAGTCAACAATGTCTTGTGTGTCTGAACATGTGCAAAGCAAACAATGGCGGCCAGAAAGCAAAACGTAGAGAAAGCATGTGGGCTCAGCAGGATACAGCAGAGTATAAACTGTGTTGAAGTTGCGCCCTACATTGTAATAGTAGTTGATTATTATGGATAGTCTAACCTAATCTATTCTATAGGGAATCCTGAAAGCAAATTCATTGACTAATTTAGCTCCAATACAGTCAGGTAAGTCTTGTTATACATGATTCGGTTATTATCTTAAATCCAATGCAATAACATTAACCAGGTGAGAAATGCCAGTGTGGGCAAGCAGGTCCTGAGACATGCTAAAACAACAAGTGTCACTTTACTGTAATGTTTGTGAGAAATACAGCCTTT